>NW_026527501.1:0-33537 GCF_022682495.2 Desmodus rotundus
GGCGGCAGCCATTCCAGCACCGGAGAAAGTGTCGGAGAAAGCCACCAGTCACAAGTCGAGGGGGAGAAAGTTCTCCGTTGGGAGCCAATGAGAGGCGGGGGTTACAGTGCGAGCGCGAGCCCCTCGGCCAATTCCGGGCGAGGGCGGTGGAGTCCCGCAGACCTCTTCCGAATCCCGGACGGAGGCAGTGCGGACGTCCACTCTGGGCGCGGCGGAGGCGGGTCCCGGGATCCGTCGGCCAATAGCGGGTGGGGGCGGGCGGGGGCGGGCGGGCACGCGCGCAGCGGCCGGCTTTATAAGGACGAGGCGAGTGACGCGCGCTCTCGTGGCCTCGCTGTCCGGCGGCGCCAACCGAAGCGTCCCGCTTGCAGTCGACATGCTACGCCGCTCTCTGCTGTTCCTGGCTCTGGCCGTACTGGCCCGCGCGGGTGCTGACCCCGAGGAGGAGGACCATGTTCTGGTGCTCCACAAGGGCAACTTCGAGGAGGCGCTGGCGGCCCACAAGTACCTGCTGGTGGAGTTCTGTGAGTGCTGCCCGGGCCTCGCCGCTGTCGCGGGGTGGGGACGGGGACCGAGGGACGCCGGAGGCTCCAGGGGCGGGAGGGCTGGGGGCGCGAGGCTGGGAGAGGGGGGACCGAGGGGCGGGCGCCCGTCCCAACCTCCCTCCCCAGCCCTTGTCAGTGGATTGGGGTCCTGGGGGCTGTTAGAATTCCTTCCACCCCTGGACGCGCTGATTCCCAGCCTCGCGGAGACTCATCCTGGACAGGGACAGCCTACAGCCCTGCTGTCAAAGTCTCTGCGCCGCAGGTGCCCTGGGGACATCCCTCCTGCCCAAGCTGGACCCTCAGGGAGATGTGAGCTGAGAGCCAGGACTGCTTTTGTGTCTGACATCCACATGGCAGGATCCCTCTGCCAAAACAGGGTGGACGTGGAGGTGGGGGGTGCTGCTGTGGACTCAAAGGGACCCACCAGGATGCAGACCCCTCACGGCCCCCCAGAGCGCCCTGTGACAGCTATCTCCAGAACCCAAACTTGGTGTTTATACGTGTTTAAGCCCTGCCTACCTGGGGTGGACATCTTGGGCCCAACACAGCTGCTACCCTCCGCGAAGAAGTAGACTTGTCCTCACAGTGTAAAGAGCCAGTTGCGAGGACAGGTGTGCACAGATGTGTATCACATGCTTGTGATTAGGTCTTAATGTGGGTGGTCTTGACTTCTTAACTTCTCGGCTTTCCCAAAGGGAATTTCTGAGGACAGGTCTGCCCCAGTTGCCTGCATGCAGGTAATAGGAAGTTGCTGATGGTTAAAGAGTTTGTCTTCCTTTGCTGAATGGGGACAGAGCAGAGTGGGAAGTGGTGTTCGTTTGTCATTCATGGCCTCTGTCCCCGTATTGCCCAAGAGCACGAAGCTATCAGCTCATCCTCGTGTGTCGAGAGAGTTATCTTGCTGAGCAGATAAGTGTTCAGGGAGGGAAGTACCTGTGGAGGACGGAAGCAGGGAGCTGGGTCCAGTGCTCTTCAGCATCTTGCGCTCCTTTCAGATGCCCCCTGGTGTGGCCACTGCAAAGCTCTGGCCCCGGAGTATGCCAAAGCAGCTGGGAAACTGAAGGCTGAAGGCTCGGAGATCAGACTGGCGAAGGTCGATGCTACGGAGGAGTCTGACCTGGCCCAGCAGCACGGCGTCCGCGGCTACCCCACCATCAAGTTCTTCAAGAACGGAGACACAGCCTCCCCCAGAGAGTACACAGGTCTGACCTCAGCTCTGCCCGTCCTGTCTGGGGGGGGGGACCTGCCTGTAGGCCCCGGGGGATTCCTGAGGGGTGGGAGGCCCGTTTTCAGAAACGTGGAGGGAAACGGTCCTTGGACCGAGTTCTTGGTCTAGTTCTAGTTTGGCCTTCGAGGAAAACTCTCATCCTGGAAGAACTTCCCAAGTGAAGAGGGACATCCTGGGCGTGGACAGCAGGCCAAGAGTGGGAGGCTGGAGCGCCAAGGGCAGCATTGCCGTCAGCCGTGCCAGCCGCTAACCTGGGCACTGGGGGCTTTCCACAGGGAAGGGCTGGGGATCAGACGGCCGGCTCACAGCTGTTGGGCAGACCTCGAATTCAAGCCCTGCTCCTTCCACCCAGCCCTCAGCTGCTGCTTGCTCATCTGACGCTGCTTGCACAGGGCTGGGCCCTTTGTCACCCAGGCAGTACCTGTGACAACAGGAGACTCTTGTCCACAGAACCGGTTCTGTGGCTCAGCTGTCAGAAGCCACTGAGGCGGCCTGGCCCGTGAGCTCTGCCAGCAGCAGCACTGGTCTCACTGGGCAGCTGCTCATGAGTTCTGTGTTGTTCGTGGGCATTTGTTTTAAGTTGTCGCCCAAATTAAATTACTGATTTTAGAGAGAGGGGAGGGGAGCGAGAAAGAGGGGGGGAGAAACATCCATGTGAGAGAAATATTGATAGGTTGCTTCTTGTATGTGGCTGGACCTGGGACAGAACCTGCAACCCAGGCCTGTGCCCTGACCGGGAATCAAACCGGCGACCTTTTGGTTTGCAGGATGAAGCCCAAGCAACTGAGCCACAGCGGTCAGGGCAGCAGAGTTTTACTTTAAACGTGAAATTCGGCAAGCCAGGTAGTCAGACACTGTCTCAGGAGGACCAGCCGCTTTCCTCCCCACTCTCTTTGCTCTGAGTGGCGCCCAAGAGACTGTCGTCTTGCTAGTCCAGGAGCTGTGGGGACAAGAGCGCTTAACCAGCCCGGGCCAGGGGGGCAGGTTGTGTTCAGCCCGTTTTTACAGGGGAAACTGGAAGCAGGGCTGACTTTTTAAACAGTCCTAGCACACCTCTAGTTGAGACGAAGCCGACTGGGAGACCCTTGGAGGGAGCGAGTCTATGCGTTTAGTGAACCCAAATGTCAAGGACAATTAGAAAACGCAAAGGAACTAGAGAAGAAGAGGGATCTGTGATCCTATGAGCCAGAGGCATCCACTGCCTTGTAGATGTGGCCGCGGCCTTGAGCACACGGGAAGCCTTTGTGGGCCCTGGACGCCCACGGCCGCATGGACAGGGCGCCTCTTCAGGGCGAGAGGCAGCCTTGTTTGGGTCTGGTGGAGAGCTCAGGTCAGGGAGGGAGGGCGGGCCCAGTTTCCAGCGGACTCTGCCTGTGTTTGGGTGCAGCTGGCAGAGAAGCCGATGACATTGTGAACTGGCTGAAGAAGCGCACGGGCCCCGCAGCCACCACGCTGCTGGACGGGGCTGCCGCAGAGGCCTTGGTGGAATCCAGCGAGGTGACCGTAATCGGCTTCTTCAAGGTAGAGATTTTGGGGCTCATCTCGGGTCTTCTCAGCCATGGCCTCAGAGGACGGGTCCCTGTGGTCCACTCTGCTGCGGACCCGGGCCGGGGTCCTTGGTACTGGGGCTGCTGCCACCTCTGGTTCTCCTCGACAGGATGCAGAGTCAGACGCTGCCAAGCAGTTCCTGCTGGCAGCAGAGGCTGTCGACGACATTCCCTTCGGGATCACGTCCAAAAGCGATGTGTTCTCCAAATACCAGCTGGCCAAGGATGGGGTCGTGCTGTTTAAGAAGGTGAGTGGCCCAGGGCGGCGGTGCCTGGGGGCGGGATTGAGGCTCTAGGCTGGGGCCGGCATTGCCTTCCTGTTGCTGAATGCTCCTCAAGGACCTTGGCCAGGGATGCTGGACTGCCAGCCTGGCGGTTATCAGGGCCTATTGTGCAACATCAGGCCATTGGTGCCACTCCGATGGTGCCCTTCGGCCTTCTGTTCGGCTCCTGTAGAGCGGGCACAGTGTTCTGTGAGGGCGGAGTTGCTTTGGAGGGTTAGCTTGGAGACAAAGTAACAACGCTGGCAGTTTTGGGCATTGGTTCTGTGGCGTTAGCTACACCGTGTGTGGTGCAACATTATTTCTACCTCTGAAACTTTTTTTCCCCCAGCCCTGCCTAGGAGTTCCCAGGGCCCCTGTCGGGGAGCCCTTCCTCTTCCTAAGGGGCTGCTGGTGTCTTAGCCGCTGTGTATCTTCACGCTATGGCCACAGTGAAGGGGCTCTGCCTTTTTTTTGAAGTTTTTATTGATTGATTTCAGAGAGAAAAAGAAGCATTGTGTCCATTCATTTGCGCATTTGGGGGTCGGTTCTTGTCTGTGCCCTGACCGGGGATCGAGCCCACAACCTTGGCATATTGGGACGATGCTCTAACCAGCTGAGCCCCCAGCCAGGGCCAGGGCCAGGGCCAGGGGCTGGGGGTGTCTTTGCATTTTATTTCAGCCACCAGGCTGTGGGTAGGGGGGAGGCAGCCAAGCACCCCTGCGCTGGGCACAGAGCTGTCCCTGGCTTGGGGGACAACAAGCATGTGCAGAGTAGAGGGGAGAGCAGGCTGTGACAGGGGCCGGAAGGCAGGGTGCATGTCTTCGGGGTGCAGGTAGGAGTGCGCCCAGTCTGTTAAGAGGACGTGGTGAGGACGGGGGAGAGAGGCGCTGGCCTCCAGCTCTGCCTCAGGGTGGGGATGGCGTTTTCTGCAGGACCTGCTGGGCAGGGGGGAGGCCCCTCAGCCGCTCTGGGTAGAACTCACGTCAGCACACGCTCTGTCCCTCCTGGGCGGACGCACTCACAATGCCCGCTGAAGGGGTGGGACTGAGCGGGTGCTCATCAGTGCAAACTCGACCGAGGCTGTAACTGACGTCTGTGGAGGAGGAACTGTCCGGCGTTGAGTGAAGCCGCGCCCTGAAGATGGTTCGGGTTAAGAGGCCCTCGCCCCTGACACCGAGGGTGCGTGCTTTCCCAGAGTCGTGGGCGTGGGTGATCGCGAAGATGTGTCCTCGAAGGTTGGACCCGCCATTTCTCACTCTGCAGAAACCGCAGTGCTGGCCGGTGTCCGTGTCTGCGCAGGCTGGCACCACTGCACCCGGGGTCTGGTGCAGAGCCCCCTGTGGGGACCGGCCCACTGGCCCTATCTTTCTCGCCTTTACTTGCTTCCCTTCCTTCAGGCTCTTCACCCCAGTTCCTCACAGCGCGCTGGGTCTTCATGTGCTCCTGGGGCTGAGCCGGCTGCCGCTTGCTGGCCAGGCTGGCGGGGACACGGTGGCACCAGCGGCACTCACAGGGCCTGGCCCATGGGCTTCGGAGCTGAGCGCCCTGTGTCTTTGTTCTGACACCCGCTCTGTTTTCTTTTGAGTGGTGGGGCGGGTGTGGGGCCAGCCTCCCCACCGCCTGCCATGTCCAGCCTTTCTGTGACGTCGTCTCTGAGGGTGGCAGGGCTGGCTCCTGCAGCCAGCCCCAACTAAATGACGGCTGTCTGTTTGCTTTTTACCAAAGTAGATGGCAGACGTAGCGTCACGTGGCAACGGTACCAGAAAGGCTGCGGCTCAGAAGAGCGGCAGCCCCGCGTGACACTGGGCAGACGCTGCTCGCTGCACAGAGGGGCGGGGAGCGGCTGTCTGCACCCCATCGGGGCTTGGCATCTCCCTGGGCATGGGGCCTGGCCGGCTGATTGGGCTGCGGCCAGGGCTGCTGCCTCTCAGAGTTGTGCGCTTGGCCATGGTGTTTCTGCCCTTCTCACCCTCCCCACGTTTGAGGGTTTGGGGAAGGTGGAGCCGGATTCAGCCGCAGCCAGTGGGGAGCAGGGGCCGGGGCCTTGCCTGGGCGCCAGGCCCTCCGCATGGTCTGTGGTGGGTGAGGTGGGAAGTGGCCCCTGCTTTTCTGGAAGCTACTTGGAAGAAGTGCAGAGAGAATTGAGCAGGAAGGAAAGGCCTGTACTTCCTCCGCAGTCAGCCAAGGGGTGGCAATGGAGGGCCCACCCCAACTGCCACCCAGAGATGCTCGGGCACAGGACACACCTGTGTCAGGCAGCCCCCCATTCATGGCCCCAGGACTTGACAGGGGTCCTGGAGAGCCGTTTGGTTTTTTGGGGGGTTTGTTTTTTAAAGAGTTTATATATTTTTAGAGAGGGGAAAAGGGAGGGAGAAAGAAAGCAAAAGACATCAATGTTTGGTTGTCTCTCACACGCCACCAGTTGGGGACCTAGCCCGCCCTCAACCCAGGCGTGTGCCCTGACTGGGAATCGAACTGGTGACCTTTTGGTTCACAGGCTGGTGCGCAGTCCACTGAGCCACACCAGGCAGGGCTCAGAGAGCTTCTGTTTAAATGGAATGCAGTTGTTGATTTTTATTATGTTACAAATGAGAACTGAGAAATTTTTTGAAAATAAACATAATTCATTCTAAAATAACAATAGAAAATTAGTCACATGCTATCAAAAGTAATGTTTTTGTAAACGTTAATTTTTCCTGGACATTTCAATGCTGGGGCCCGCTGGCTTCAGAGGAGCCCATGGGGCAGGGTGTGGGCCAGCTGGTCCCTGCTGGCCTGTGCTGGCCCAAGCCGAGCTGTCTGGGGACACTTGTGGCCTCGTGGAGCCCTCGGTGCTCAGAGCCCTCTCTCTGTCCACAGTTTGACGAAGGTCGGAACGACTTTGAGGGGGAGGTCACCAAAGAGAAGCTGCTGGACTTCATCAAGCACAACCAGCTCCCGCTGGTCATCGAGTTCACCGAGCAGGTGTGGCCCCGCTGCTGGGCCTGCCCCGTAGTGGGGGGGCCCCGGGGGCCCACTTTCACAGTCCCCATTGTCACCCAGGCTTCTGGTGGTGAGTCCGTGGAGCCCGTGTGTTGCGTCCGTAGCCCAGCTCGCGGCTGAGCCCCAGTACCCTGTGTTTGTGACACAGACGGCCCCCAAGATCTTCGGAGGCGAGGTCAAGACTCACACCCTGCTGTTCCTGCCGAAGGGCGCTCCTGACTATGCGCACAAGCTGAGCAACTTTAGGAAAGCCGCTGAGAGCTTCAAGGGCAAGGTGTGTGGCCCTTCCCGAGGACAAGGGCGGGCCGGGGCTTCCTCCCGCGTGGGACTCCCTGTCTGCAGGGCCGCGCCAAGCCAGGGCTGCCTTCTCCCTGCGGCTGCTCTCAACACCCCTCTTCTCCCCCAAGATCCTGTTCATATTCATCGACAGCGACCACACCGACAACCAGCGCATCCTGGAGTTCTTCGGCCTCAAGAAGGAGGAGTGCCCCGCCGTGCGCCTCATCACCCTGGAGGAGGAGATGACCAAGTACAAGCCTGAGTCCAATGAGCTGACTGCAGAGAAGATCACGGACTTCTGCCAACGCTTTCTGGAGGGCAAGGTCAAGGTGCGAACCGGGCCCGGGCTGGGCCTGGCCTGCCAGCCCCTCATTTCACAGTGTGGCCCTGAAGCCGTGGGCTTGGAACCCTGAGGACAGGCCCCTGGCAGCGGGAGAGCGACCTTTGCTGCCACATTGTGTGGGGAGAGTGGGGCACCCTGGGCCTGTGGGCGGGGGCTGTGGAGGCCACATCCCTGATCCCACCCCACCCGCCCTCCAGCCTCACCTGATGAGCCAGGAGCTGCCCGAAGACTGGGACAGGCAGCCCGTGAAAGTGCTGGTCGGGAAGAACTTTGAAGAGGTTGCTTTCGACGAGAAAAAGAACGTGTTTGTCGAGTTCTGTGAGTGACGCCTCTCCCTGGGTTTGAGGACCCCGGGGTGGGGTGGGGGCGTGGGGGCAGGAGCGGCCTCCTGGCCCCGTGGGACTCAGCCCTGCTCACTCTGCCGCTTCCAGATGCCCCGTGGTGCGGCCACTGCAAGCAGCTGGCTCCCATCTGGGATAAGTTGGGAGAGACGTACAAGGACCACGAAAACATTGTCATCGCCAAGATGGACTCAACAGCCAACGAGGTGGAGGCCGTCAAAGTGCACAGCTTCCCCACACTCAAGTTCTTCCCCGCCAGCGCAGACCGCACGGTGTGCCTCCGGGCGGCGGGGCGGGGCCGCCCTTGAAGCCCCTGCCTCCAGCAGGGAGGGGAAGGCGCTGCCAGGGTCTGCTTCTCACTCCCCCTGCCCACAGGTCATTGATTACAACGGGGAGCGGACGCTGGACGGCTTTAAGAAGTTCTTAGAGAGCGGTGGCCAGGACGGGGCCGGGGATGACGACGTGAGTGCTGGTTGCCCTGGTCGGCCTCTGCGGCCACGGCCTGCAGGCCACTGGGCACAGCTGCAGGGTTGAGCGAGGTCACACACACACACACACACACACACACACACACACTCTCTCTCTCTCTCTCTCTCTCTCTCTCTCTCTCTCTCTCTCCCTCTCCCCTCTCCCTCTCCCTTCAGCACCAGTGTGCGGGGTGCTGTGCCGGCTCTCACGCAGTCTTAGCACCTGCCCCACATGGTTCTCTGCTGGGTGCTGATGTCACCCCCCAGCCCCTCGCCTGAGGTGCTCTGTCCGTCATGGTCAGCTGTGGGGCAGCAGAGGGGGCGTCAGACTTGGTCCCAGACCAAGAGGGTGTGACAGGGATGGGGCTGGTGACCAGCAGGACATTCGTGTCGAGAGCAGAGGCCACCCAAAAGCCCTGGGGAAGTGGGCGAGGGGCCACTCTAGCTGTTGAGCTGTTGGTGTGATCGGGACGGGTGGCCTGTGGTCAGTGGGCTGTTGCTGTCTCCACATTCCCTGAGGGATGGAGGGAGCAGACGTGTGCTGGGGCCGGGGCAGAGCCCTGGTGGCCAGGCATGGGGGTCAGGCCATGACCTTCCAGGGACGCCCCCCTTCACTCTGCCCCAGGACCTGGAAGACCTGGAGGAAGCGGAGGAGCCTGACCTGGAGGAGGACGAGGACCACAAAGCTATGAAGGATGAGCTGTGAGGCGGAGACCAGCCAGGCCCCGCCCCTTGGGCGCTGCACCCCCGCAGCTCTGCTTCCAGCCACCCGCTCCCCAGGGAGGACGGAGCCCCAATCTGAAATGCAGGGGACTTTCTGAAGCAACACTTCACCCTCACACACGTGTCCGCTGGAACCCGTCCCTGCCCTCTGCTTCTCAGGCTTCGGACGGGGGCTGCCCCAGGACAGCCCAGCCCGTCCGGGCGTCTCTTCACGGGGAGGCGCCTGTGTGCGGTCTTGCCCAGAGCGGCCGAAACGCCCTGCAGCCTCGCTCTGGCAGTGCCACCTGCCCGTTAAGCTGTAGTCCTGTCACTTCAGTGAGATGCCACCTGTGGGGTTTTAGACATTTGGGGGTGTCAGGGTGTCTGTCCCACCTTAGCCAGGCCGCCCTGGAGACAGATGTCCCCTGCATGGAGAGGGACCGGGCCAGGCTGGACAGGCCCCTCCCACCTGTGCCAGTGTTTC
The DNA here is from genome assembly GCF_022682495.2 of Desmodus rotundus. Lineage (NCBI taxonomy): Eukaryota > Metazoa > Chordata > Mammalia > Chiroptera > Phyllostomidae > Desmodus > Desmodus rotundus. The sequence goes on from NW_026527501.1 coordinate 9,182, forward strand.
GGCGACTGCACATGGTCCTTGTGTGGTCTGGTCAAGGCAGACTGCAGGCCCTCTGTCCCTGGGACCCCGCCAGGACGCAGGGGCCATGGGCGCCAGCTGGGCAGGACGGGGCCCTTCCCAAAGCCGGCTCCTGGCTGCTCTGACTCTAGGGCGCCCACAGCCCGCGCCATGCAGAGCCCAGGCCCCCCACTTCCAGGCTGGGCAACAGCCAGGGATCTCCACCCAATCAGCTGTCAACAGTTCTTCAGGCATTTCTCCCAAAAGATTGGAATTGGACACACTGGCCCAATAAAGTGGAAATTTTACTACCTACCTCTGCTTTATGGTCTCCAGGCCTTGGGGGTGGGGGCTGCTCCTATAGAGACACCTCCTTGGAGCCCCCAGTCTGTCACCAAGTGCCTGGCCTGGGAGCACAGGCAGGTCACCAGGTGGGGGCAGGGGAGGGGCTGCCTGTCCTGCCCTGGGGCTGGCTTACTGGTTCACCTGTGACAGTTGTGTCTGGCATCTGGTGGTCACAAGGTGGGTCCTGCTCGGGACACGGGGCACGGCCCCACGCCAGCAAGCAGGCCAGAGGTGCGGGGCTGCTGTGGGGTGACCGTCCTGCCCTTGCAGGGCCCCGTGGGAAGCCAGCCCTCTGGCTCCACAAACAGGCAAAATGGCAGGATCCTGTGCTTATCACGAAACATCCACAGGAAAAACAGCCAGGCACCAAGGTTTTAAAATGTACTCTGACTTGCAGAAGCTCAGCTTGTAGTTTGCTGTGGAAAGAAAGGCACAATGAGGCTTGAGGGTGTGATGGGGCTGCTGTGGGCCGAGAGTACTTGGGAGCCTGGGCCAGGGACACCCCTGGGGCCTGGCCCAGGCTCGGCATCTGTCACTGCTTGCACTAGGCAGCCAGGAGGGCCCGAGACAAAGCCACGTGGAGCCCACGTGGTCCATCAAAGTCCTGTCCCCAACCTGCTGCCTGGAGCAGGAAGTGTGAGTGTTTCTGATCCAGGCTCCCGTGCTGGTAGGGGCTTCCAGGCACCGGTGTCACTGTGGACTCGTGTGGTTCTCTGCAAGGCCACAGCCCACAGGGAGGTGGGGGTGCCGTCTCCCTCCCGACGGTCTCGCTCCCAGCAGGAAGCCCTTGTGCCTGCCTTGCCCTCCCAGTGCCACCAGCCAATACCCAGGCCCTCAGGACTGTCCCCGACTGCAGCAGGGCATGGGGCGGGGCTGACTATAATCTGGGCGGGGGGGGGGGGGGGGGGAGGGGGGTGTCACTGAGAAGTCAGCTCTGCCACCCAAACCTGGGCAGTGTCTCAGCACACAGGGCTGTCAGGGGCACAGCCACGAGAGGCGGGCTCTGTCCCCCCTGTGCTCCCCACCCCTGTGACAGAGCCTGGCCCTTCGCACAAGTTGTGTCTGTCACGTGCCCCAGCAGGGGTGTTACCGATGCTGGTCCAATCTCTCCAGGTGGCAGGAAGCCACCCCCCTGGGATGCAGACCAGGGCTGCTGGGCCTGGCGGGGGTGGAAGGGATCGGGGCCCTTGGCCTCTTCAAAGTAAGCCCTCTGTGTCTACCCTCTAGGTGGCAGGAACTTACAGTCACGCCAACCAGGCACCTCACAAGTCCCGCAGGCTGACGAGGGTCAGGGCAGAGCCGCCTGCACGCACACGGCTCCATGCCGGTGCAGGAAAGGCAGGCTGTGCCCACGGGGGCAGGTTATACTGCTGGTGGCCCGCTGCTGCTTCGGGGCATGCTTATGGTTCCGTGGCCGTGAATGCCTTTTAGGGGGTCCGCTGTGACCGGGAGACGGGGGCCCCTCTTAGCGTCTCCAACACCGCCACCCCCACAGGCTTGCCCCTCCTGCCTCTGGCCCAGGTCCTGGTGGCTCTTGGGGAGGGCCATGCCGCTGGGGGCAGCTTCACCCGTGGCTCTTTCATCTGATCCTCTGAGCGGGGAGGGCAGACAAAACTTTCCACAGCACCAGAAAACGTAATCTTCACATCAAAGGAAAGTTCTGTCTTCTGTCTTCAGGCTTGAGCTGTTGGTCTCCAAGCTTCACGTAAATAAGCCAGGAGAAACTGTACCTGACTCCTCCCCAGCGAACGGGAGTCAGACCACCAGCCTGTCCTCCAAGCCCCCAGGGGGCAGGAACGCTGAGCATCACCCTTCGGCGGGGCCCTCGCAGGGCCTGGGGTCACCAGACAGCTGGAGAAAACCCACCAGGGCTGAGAGGCTGTCTTGGTGGCCTGTTCTGCAGTGTGTGGTGCGAGGCTTTGCGCCCAGAGGGTGCAAAACACAGGGGTAAGCAAAAGTAGATGAAGCGACCAGCCATCGTAACCTACATCGTCTGAGAAGACAAATGATACCAATAAGTAATACGATAATTAGTAACTGGTAACACCCGAATAAACTCTCATGTATTCACAACTGTAAACCTACTTTTGCCCACCCCGTCCTGTCCATTTGGTGACTTGAGTTTGTTGGGCTGAGACCAGCTTGGTGACACAGGGGAGCTGGTGACCCCACTGCCTGCCTCTGCCCCGGGGACAGTGCTGGCCAGCAGGGGCATCTCGCCATGGTCATGGGCTGCACTGCGTCCCCCTCAGCAGCCACATGTTGAGGCACCAACCCCAGGATGTCAGGGTGGGACCTTAGGTGGAAAGGGGGTTGATACCAATGTAGTCAAGAGAGGGCTCCCTGGAATGGGGGGGGCCATACTCCATGGGCTGGTGTCCTTACAAAGAGGGAATGTGGCACACAGACAGCCCCCCAGGGAGAACGCCCTGTGGACATGGAGCCGGGGCCAGACTGAAGCACCAGCCAGCAGAGCGCACTGAGGGGGGCCGCCTACAGAGCCAGGAGGAGCCGACACTTTTTCCCGAACTTCCAGACTCCAGAACCAGGAGAGAATCAAGTCCTGTTTAAGGTCCTGCATCTGGCAACCTGTCCCAGTGGCGAAATGGCCAGCTCAGGTGTGTGGGGCCTTCTTGGCCCCACGGGCACATGCCCGGCCCAGCTCAGCTCCACATGCGTCTCGGGCTTCCATCTTTCCTGCTGGCTCCTCTCCCGCACCCAGGCCTGTGCCCCACCTCAGGCCCCAGTGGCTGCCGTGACCACAGGTGGCCCTGGCCCAGCCTGCTGGACTGTCTTCTGAAAGTTCCACTGGCCTCAGTCCTGCAGGTAAGTCGGCACCGGGCCAGCTGCAGAAAGCACACCCGCCCCTGGGACATCACGTCCTATCCCTGGGGTGCAGACTTGATGCCACCTGCAGTGTGAGCACGTGTCCAATTGGTAGCAGGAACCTGGAACCGGAACTGGGGGCAGAGACTGGGGTCAGGATGGAGAGGAACAGGCCACATGGGCTGGGCCTGCAGAGGGTGTCGGACGGGTGGGGTGGGACAGCCTGAGTGGGAGCTGAGGTATTGGGACTCTAGCCTGGGGGGTTCTCCAGCAGGAGGGCGGCACCACTTGGTAGAAGTGCAACACTGGTACAGCCATAACGGAAGGTGACGTGTCACTGGGGGAGACCGGTCAGGCCAGGCCTTCTGCCCGGCACTGCCCTGATTTCCTAGGATTGGGCAGCTCTAACTTTCTGTGAGGTAGAGGTGCCGCCCCCACTGGACATGAGGCCCTTCTCCCAGAGTTCCAGGCCTACACCCTCTGCTGTCCTTGGTACCAGCTTGCCTTCCTCATAGGCCCTGTCCTTCGGGTGCTCTCTGTAAGGCACCTTCTAAGTCCAGCCGTGGGGCCGGGTGCGACGGCCAGCCAGGAAGGATCTGACCCCTTTGGCCGGGCACAGCAACAGGTGGGCTGAAAGAGGAGCCAGTAAACTTGATCTGAGTGTGAGGCGGAGAGCGGCTCGGTTTCAGCTCCCGTGGGGCGAGGGTGACCGTGCAGCTTTATATAGCCCTCGGGGCCCATATAAACGGGCGCTGCTCTTGCACAAGGGGCACAGGCAGCAGATCTGTAGCCGTGCAGGAAGCCACCGTCCTGGGCTCCAGCACCCTGCCCACTAGTCTGGGTCGGGCTGGGCACATTCCTCCCCCTGAGCAATAGGACCCTCGCAGGGCAGCCCGCACCACAGCCTCCAGGATGCCCAGCAGAACTGTCCGCTATGTCCGCTATAGCCCACGGCAGCGGCGGCGGCGGATGCTGGCCCAGCGCAGCGTGCGCTTCCCTAACGATGTCCTGTTCCTGGACCACATCCGCCAGGGCGACCTAGAGCAGGTGGGGCGCTTCCTCCGAGCTCGGAAAGTGGCCCTGGACACCATCTACCCCTCCGGTGAGTGCCTGAAGGGCCAGCTGAGGTCTGCGGGGGCGGCAGGGGAAGGCCTCTGCGTTGACCCTGCCTGCCCTGCCCTTCCCAGGCTTGGCGGCCCTGCACGAAGCCGTCCTGTCTGGAAACCTGGAGTGTGTGAAGCTGCTGGTCAAACACGGGGCCGACATTCACCAGCGGGATGAGACAGGCTGGACACCCCTGCACATCGCCTGCAGCGATGGGTACCCTGACATTGCCAGGTGAGAGGGTGAGGCCAGCAGCTTCCTCCCAGCCCTCCTGCCTCAAGTGGCCTGCAGGATGTGGTCTCCAAAAGCTGGCCCTGGGGGCGTAGCTGAGAACCCTCAGGGCTCTGGGAATCTCCTCTCTGCCCTGTTGTCCTCCCTAGAGCAGATGGGAAAAGTCAGCTGTAGTTTCTGAAAGGTCACCTTTCTTACCCCTCACCCCAGCAGGAAAAAACAAAAGCAGGTGGGTCTCAGGGCTCCAGCCGGCTCCCCTGGGCTTTGGGGGGTTCCTCCAGGCCATGTCCCTACTGCAACCTGGGCGGCCCTTTCACCTCAGGTACCTCATCTCCCTGGGGGCAGACAGAGAGGCAGCCAACGACGACGGCGACCTGCCTTCCGACCTCATTGACCCGGACTTCAAGGACCTGGTGGAGCTCTTCAAGGGGACTAGGATGGACTGAGCCCGGCCCTGCCCCCCGACGGCTCGCACCCCGCCCCGCCGCGGGGCCGGGGCTGGCCAGGACCCCGTTAGCTGGACACAACTCCCGTCCCAACCCCTCTGGCCTGGCTTTTTCTCCAGGTGATTTTTTATTGTTGCACTTTGTACTTTTTCAATAAACATGATGCCCCAGCCAGTGGTGGTGCCTTGACTGCTGGAGACACCCGCCCGTCCCAGTCTCAGACTCCAGCCGCTCCCGGGGGCCAGCGGACCCTGCCATCCGCGCCGGGCCGGAGCCTGGGGCAGCCCCGGAGCCCCGCAGGTCCGGACGCTACGGCCCCACCAGCTGACAGAAGCCCAGCCGCCCCGCGGGCCGGCGCGCCGGTCGTCACGTGGCCTGCGGGTCCTGTGCTTGCGCGTGCGCGGCGCGCGCCACTTCCGGCCGGGCCCCAGCTGGCGGAGGCGGCGGCGGCTGAGCGGCGAGGTGAGGCGGCCGCGGCGGGGGCGGAGCGGGTGCGGCCGGGACCCGCCCTGGTGCGGCGGCCGCGAGGGGAGGGCGGGGGCGGGTCGTGGAGGCCCGTGCGCCCCACCCACCCCGCCCCGCGCCCGGGCCTGCTAGGGGCGCCTCCGCCGCGGCGGTGCGGCAGGAGGGTCGCGCGGAACGTGGCGCCGGGGCCACGGGGCAGGGCTGGGCGGGGCGGCGGGGCCGAGGTGGACCGATGCGCCGTCTCCGGCTTTAAAGGGGCCCCCTGCAGCGTGCCCCCTGGGGCTGTCTGCGCAGCGGGCCGGGCCCCGCCGCAGCCTGCCTCCCCTCCGCGTCCTGTCTGCCCCACCCCTGACTTCCGGGGCCGGGGCGTGCGGACGGAAAGGGGCAGCGCGGCCTGCCACGCCCTCGCGGGGCGCAGCTGCCCGGCGGAAACCGTGGGCATCCCACTTCTCCTTACCAGAGCAACTCGGGGTGTGAAAACTCCGGGTCTTACGCAGGTGCAAACGTAGCGTCCCCCGTCCGGCCCCGGGGAACTTCCAAGAGAAGGTGGACCCCCAAGGACGAGGACAGTAGTTGGGGCAGAGGGGACAGCTTGCGCAAAGTCCCGCGGATGCCAGTGGGCAGCAGAGCGACTCTTGGGGTGCAGGTGTTGAGAGCTTTGAGGAGGACTCGGGCCGGGCTGAGGGGCAGGCGTGGCCTTGGGGCGGTGGGGTTTCCGAGGGGTGCACACGCTGGAGTCTGTTGCTCGTGCACGGGAGATGCTGTTGTCGCCCAGGAAAGCGGGGCAAGGGCTGGGGCGCTGCTTGGAGGCCATGCCCCGGTTGGTTTGGGATCCAGTTCAGCAGTATCCTGCTGGCACTGCTTGGGTGGTGGGTCGTTTTCCAGAGGTCTCATTGGCTGGAACTGGGCTGGTAAGACCCGCGCGCGCGCACACACAATGACAGGAAAAGCGGAACCTAAGAACACCTGGGTCTCGGAAATCCCGGAGGAGCACAGAACGCCCAGCCATCGCGTCATTGGTTCTCCCTGTGCCATACCCACCGTCACTGCCCTGGACCGCAGTGTTCTCCTTTCCTGTCTGCGGCCCATGGTTGTGTGGGGGACAAGAGCTTGAGACTGGGGCGTCGGAGGCTAGGCTTCGGCACCCCCACCCCCATCCCCAGGAGGTTCCTGGAACCCTTGGTTCCCACAAGGTGCTGGGCGGATCCACAGGGATGGCTCCCTCGAAGCCTGAGCAGGGCCACAGGGAAGTCCAGGAGTCCAGGAACCTGCGGTGGAGGGGGGGAGAGGGGAGGCAGATGAGGGACGAGGCGGGCTCTGGGGTGCTCCTCTTGGCTGAGCCGTCCAGGCTGGCCCTGGCTGTCTTGGCCCTGGAGGCCCGGAGGTTGGGGTGCAGGCCGTACTCTGCTGGGTGGCAGGCTGCTCTCCCGCTGAGCCTCTGCCCTGGGGGCTGTCAGGGCACCTCCGTGGCCCCATGTGGGGCCCGAGCTGAACCTGTGAAGCGCCCAGCACAGCAACGCCCTGCAGTTAGTCCCTGCAAGCGTTTGCTGTGAGCCGTGGATCTGCTGCTGCTTCACAGGGCCCCACGTTTCCCTGGGTCGGCCCCTCCTCTGAGTGGGCTGGGTCTGCCCCGGGTTGCTCATAACTGTCCTGGTTCACACTTCACCGTCAGCAGTGTCCCTCTGGCTCTCAGAGGTGCCGGGTTAGATGGGATACCCTGTCGTCATGTGGGGTAAGGAGACACAGAGCTCTCCTTCCAGGTGGTGGCTTCAGGGTCCTGTGCCCTCCCCGTGAGCACCTTGGGGGCCACTGAGGCCCGGAGAGGGAAGGGACTTGCCCAGGGGCAGCAGGGATGGACAGCCTTCAGCCACAGAGTGGCTCTGGAGTCTGCTGTGCACACCAGGTGCTTGGACAGCGGCCGCAGCAGTCAGCAGAGAGCAGTGGCGGTGGGGCGCAGACCGTGTTTGGGGTGGCCGGGGGCCAGCAGCAGGTGACACCTGATGAAGTAGATTGGGGCCACAGGGAGGGCTGGACGGCAGTAGAGGGCCCAGGCGGTGTGTGGGCGGCAAGTGACTTGGGGAGTGGTTGTCGGGGAGATTGTGCTGGCAACAGGTGTATGGGGCGAGGGAGGACGGCTCAGGGGGGCAGCCCGATGCCGGGTTCCTCGCCCGCGCACCCTGGGAGGGAGACGTGACCATAGCACTTGACAGCAGCTCTGGACCAAGGGGAGATGGCTGCTGTCCGCAGCTCTGAGGCACAGGGTGTGGGCACCTCGGCTCCTGTGGTGCTGTGATGGGAAGGCGCGGTCGCGCTGGACAGGCCAGCGGCTGCTGGTGGCAGCCCCGCCCCAGGGCCAGGAGCAGCGGGAAGCGGTCTCTCAGGGTGACAGCACGCAGTGCATGTGATGGTGCGTGGAACTCAAGAGCTGAAGTAGTCGTGTTCCGTGGCCCTTGTGAGTGAGAGTGAGAAAGAAGACCGGGTGGGGGGGAGGGTTTGGGGCGGGGACAGCCCCTGCCTGCCCTTGTCCCTGATGTGGCCCAGGAGGGTTCTTGGACACAGGCACTGCAGCCTGATCTCTCCCTGGGCCCGCCCCTCCCCCACTGCCTTTACCTGAGCAGCCGAGCAGCTGATCTCTGTCCTGCGGGACTTCAGTCTCTGCCCTCACAGGGGCGCTCGGCGGCTTCGTGGGGCTTCCTAGGTGCCCCTGGTGCTTTTCCAGGCCTGTGCCATTCCCTCCAGCCCCTTGTCCCCCAGCCCCTCCACGCCCTCCTGTTTGGTGGCCCTGCTCAGCACTTTCCCCTGGTGGAAAACACACCTAGGTTGCCCTCGCTCAGCCACACACACACCACTGTGGGCCTTCACCTGGCATCAGGCCTCCGGTACCGGCAGTCGGGAATGAGCCCCATCTCCCCTCGCTGCACGGAGTTGTCACTGCTGAGGGTGGTGGGGGTGGTGTGACGCCGATCCAGACGGACGTCAGCTCTTGTCCAGGTCTCTGCCACCCCCTGCCCTGGAGTGGCTGTCACAGGGTGTGGGTGTGTAGTCTGTTTTCACGGTTTTATTTGTTAACTTTGAGAGAGGGGAAGGGAGGGAGAAAGGGAGAGAAACATCAATGTGTGGTTGCCTCTCGAGCGCCCCCCTACTGGGGACCTGGCCTGCAACCCAGGCATGTGCCCTGTTGGGAATTGATCCGGGGACCCTTTGGTCCGCAGGCTGGTGCTTAATCCATGGAGCCACACCAGCCAGGGCTCATTTGATTTTTAATGGGAATTTTTGGGGGGTCAGAATCGGGCCCAGCTCCTTGGAGGAAGCCCAGGAGGTGACGAGTGTGCAAGAGCTGCTGCCCCTCCTGTCCCTGGGGGCAGCAGGTGCCTGGCCTTGGGGGAGGCTGCCAGCACGTCCACAAGACACCTTGGTGCCGGGGTCAGGCCAGGCGGCAGGGTCTGAGCGGGGCCACGCCAGGAGAAGGCTCTGGCGAGAAAGACCCAGGAAGGAGGCGGAGCTGAAGGGGGAGTCGGGGGCTCGGAGGTCACCCCCATGGGAGAAGGCCGGTTGTCAGGACACGGTAGGGCAGAGACTGTTGAAGTGAGGCCCAGCGGGTGTGACCCCCCCCCACACACCTTGAGAGAGGAGAACGGTGGCTCTTGAAAACGCCACTCTAGGTGTCCTTCAAGTCTCAGGGTGTGAGGGCCTGCTGCATGTCTGGCCCCTGGAGGAGGTGCCTCGCAGGGCTTCTGCCCAGGAGCCTCAGCAGCAGAGCTCAGCTCCGTCTCTGGGCACCAGTGCTGCCTCCCCAGGCGCTCGGTCTGGTCAGGAGGCCCAGCCAGCAGGGGGTGGTTGAGGTGGTCCCCGCCACAGAGACCAAGGGCTCTGGGGGTCTGGGGCTCAGCTCGCCAGCTGGGTCCCCTGCAGGCCAGCTGCTCTGGGCCCAGCATGACCAGGCCTGGGGACGGCAGAGGCGAAGCGGGCGGGTGAGGCTGCAGGAGGCCAAAGAGGTGGTTGGCCAGGGGGAAGAGGGCGGGCTGGCACCTCCATCCTGGATGTAATTGGAGCTTCCGCCCTCTGCTGAGGGCCACCAGCTCCTTGGTAAGTGTCCCAGGGCGCCCTCCAGTGGGGTGACCCCCGGCAGGAGCACAGGGCTGGAGGCTGCTGGCCTGGGGGTGGGGCAGGGCTCAGCCTGCTAACAGGAGGCTGGCTTTATGCCTTTTAGCTGTTTTTGACTTGGCAGTGGCCTTCTCTTTACCTGGGCAGGTGTTTAAACTCCAAGCAGTTCGCCGGGGAGGACACCCACACTGTCCTCTCCTGGCCTGCTGGGAGGGTTGCAGCTCAGGCTCAGGTTGGGTGGGGGAGGCGCTGGTGCTCAAAGCCCTCTCCCAGGGCTCCCTCACCCCCAGCAGCTGGGGGTGCCCAGTGGTGGGGCAAGGCCAGGGCTGGGGCCAGTCCTGTGCGGCCAGAGAGGGGACACTGTCCAGCTGGCGAGTCTGATGGTGAACCTAAAAATAGACTCCCACCCAGGGCTGCAAATCCGTAAACTGGGTGCCCAGGCCTCGGTCACTGGGTCAGGCCCCAGGCCCTGCATCTTCCTCCCTGCTCACACCCCTCCCCCGCCCGCCCATCCAGCTGGCCTCCAGGACCAGATGGCTGCACAGGTTCCTGCATCCTCACCACTAGGGAGCATGTCCCCATCAGAGGGACGCAGGCCACGGGGGCAGAGTTAGGGTTCGCTGGAGAGGCACTTTGTGGTTGCGGAGACAGGGTGACAGGGTGTCAGGGTGCAGCTGGCACCATCTGTGCTACCCGAGTCTGGGGAAGGGGCTCCCCAGGCAGCGGCAGTGCAGGTGCAGGGTCTCAGGCTGCTCCAGGTCACGCGTGCCCCCCCCCCCTGCCCCGCTCCTGGCTCCCACCATTGAACCTGCCGCCTCCTTAGTCAGTCAGTGGCTGGACCCCACCCTCGGGTCCCCTGGTGACAGCGAGGTCACAACAGTTTGCAGCAGCTTAAAGGGAGGAGGCTGACAGGCCCCACGCCCCTCCCCTCCTTGAAGCCCCTCTGGAGAGGGTGACGCTGCCCCGTGGCCCGGGGCCTCCCTTTCAGAGGCTGAGGGGATCCAGCGGCAGTGTGTGTGGACCAGACACCCCAGCGATGACCAGGTGGGTCTTAGGCAGAGGAGTGGCCTCTGCCTGGGGGTGAGGGAGTGGGATCCCCACCCTGCCCTCGACGCTCCTCACCAGCCCGGCTCCCCAGCTCCCCCGTCTCCAGGGTTGTCTACAACGGCAAGAGGAACAGTGGCCCCCGCTCCCCCCCCAGCAGCGGTGAGATCTTCACCCCAGCCCACGAGGAGAACGTACGCTTCATTTACGAAGGTACTGGCGCCCCGCCCGCTGCCGGTGCCTCTCAGCCTCCAGGGCCAGCCTGGGAGGACAGGCTCTTGTGATGGGGGCCAGTCTGCATGGCGCAGTTCCCGGGGGGCAGCACCCCCAGAAGGGGCAGTGGTTGGAGCTGGTCAGGTTCTTTCGGGGAGGGGACATCATAGAAGACAGGTGTACACTCTGGGGGAGCCCAGGGGGAGTCCAGAGGTGGGGCGTGTGCCAGAAGGCTGCCGGGAGCAGTGAACGCTGCGCCCCAGTGGGTTACCTGTGCCTCTGTGACTGAAGCCCTGGTCACAGTGTGACCACCAGGTGGTCCAGGCAGGGCTTCCCAAGGGAGTGGGGCTGTGCTGGGGACAACTTCAGGTCCAGAGCTGGCCAGTCTGGGGGCCAGAAGCTGTGAAGAGGGGGATTGTGGGGCGGGGGGAGGGCCTGCGAGGACCCTCTGAAGGGTATGGGGAAAGGGGGCGGGGCTCTCCTGGCAGTGGACTCTGCCCCTGGGCTAGGGCTCTGAGCTGGCCACTCCTTCCTGCAGCCTGGCAGGGTGTGGAGCGGGACCTTCGGAGCCAGGTTCCAGGCAGCGAGCGGGGCCTGGTGGAGGAGTATGTGGAGAAGGTCCCAAACCCCAGCCTGAAGAGTGAGTGGCTGGGCGGGGCGGCTGGGTCCTCAGGCTTCCTGAGGGGGCAGGGCTGGGCAGAGTTGCCTCCTGTGCCCGCCGCTGACTGACCTGTGTTCTCACAGCCTTCAAGCCCATCGACCTGAGCGACCTGAAGCGCAGGAACACGCAGGATGCCAAGAAGTCCTAGAGCCCCCTCGGGTGCCCCCCCGGCCTCTGGGAGATCCGGGTGTAGCCTGATGCTGGTCTGGCCTCCTGGCGGGGGGGGGGGGGGGGGCGTGTTCCCAGGGGGCCACAGACCCCGGGATCAGGACAGTGTGATGGTGATTGATGGCCGCGGCCTGCCCCTCCTCCCTCAGCCCCCTCCTGTCCTCCTGGCGGTCTCCACTGCCAGCCACTGCGAGCGTCTGGGCCCTGCCAGCCCCTGAGCCCTCCTGGGCCCAGCTGCCTGGGTGTCTCTGGAGCCCCCTGGCCCTGCCCGCCCCCAAGGACTTGACCCTGGCTTCTCCAGCCTTTCCCTTCCCCACCACCTCCGGCCACTTCCAGGATCGGGACTGAGATGAGAGGGCCTGTGGGCCTGAGTGCCACATTTGTCCCTGAGGGGGCCAGAAGGCGGAACGAGGGCAGCCCGGCCCACTGCTGGCGTGGGCCTCTCACCTTGCTGCTTCTCTGGCCTGGACACATGGGAAGCCTGTGATCCTCCCCACCCCCCCACTGTCCAGCCTGGGCCCTTCCTTCCTGCATTAGCTTCTGGGTGGCACCAGGTGGCACCGGCTCTCCGGCCTGGGACGCCACAGGCACCCTCACGGGGTCCTGGGCACCCAGGCTGGGCCCCTGGTGTCCGCAGCCCCCTGGGGCAAGACTCTGCGGGTGCCTGGCTGGCCCTTCGTGCGGTGCGCTGGGGGGGTCGCCAGGGCGCTTCCTCTGGGACTGGAGGACCGGAGAATAAAGGTGGGCAGCCCGGGTCGGCCTCTTGACGTTCTGTCCCTGCAGCCCACACAGCGCCGGAGACCCGGGCTCACGGTCAAGGCCCCTGAGCCCAGAAACTTTGATCCCTGGGCTCCCCGGGGGGCTCAGCCTCTGGGGGTGGCTATTGGGGGTGGGGGCCTCCTGGAGAGCAGGGACGGTGGTTCCTGCAGGCTGCGGGGTCCTGTCCTTCCAGGGGCCGTGGCCCACCCACAGACCCTGCATGCACTGGCCCTGCACACCTGGAGAGCCGTGGCAGGCTGCACCAGACACACCACGCCAAACCAGAGTTCCCTCTGGGAAGATCTTTTCCCGGAGGAGTATTTTGGAGCTTGATTGGCCCCACAGGTGGCTCAGGGAGGCATCTCTTCGTGGGGGGTGGTTCCCCAGGGCTGTAGCACAGGGACAGTTCTTGTGTGTGTTTTAAATGGATTTTACTGAGAGGAAGGGAGAGAGAGAAACACTGATTTGTTCCACCTACTGATGCGTTCATTGATTACTGAATGTGTCCTGCCTGGGGGTCAAACCTACAACCTGGAGGGATCAGGATGATGCTCCAACTATGGAGCTGGCCAGCCAGTGTGGGAGGACTCATGTAATGAGCAGCCACCCAGGCTCGCTGCTGGTGGGTGCTGGCCGGTGCCAGACCCTGAGCCGAGTCCCCGCAAACGTGTGGCCGCCTCTGCGCCCCAGGGACCTGTGAGGGTTTTAATGCCTGCTGGGCTGGGCCGCCTGAGCTGCCCTCCACTGTTGGGCCAGGAAGGGGTGTGGGCACCTTCCAGCTGGGGTGCGAGGCTGAATCACACCCCCCACCCCCACTCCACCTAGACCACCAAGGATGGGGGGGGCAAGGCAGCACCAAGGGCCAGCCCACTGTGCTCCCCCTCCGTGGCCAGCAGGGGTCCTGCTGGGGAGACTGTGGGCTGGACCCCAGCCAGCCCCTGCTGCACATGTGCCCTGAGTGAGCTCTCAGCTTGTTTCCTCGTGGAAATTGGTACCTACCTCCAAGGGGGCTGCTCAGGGCTGCTGCCTGCTGCCACTGCGGGTCACCTTATGGGCACACTTGACTGCACCCTCGGCCTTGGCACGGTGGGCTCAGCCCACGGGACTTGAGGGGCCCGGACCCTTACTGCTGGTGGCCAGGGGGCATCATATGGCCTTCCAGCTGGAGTGCCCGTTCTGGAGAACACGGGTGTGGGCTGTGGTGGTCCAAAGGGTGCTGACACCTCTGGGCAGCACGTTGGGGACATCAGTTAAAAGTAGACTTTATTTCAACACCAGGCTCCCTATGGGTCCACAGTGCAGAGTGGGGGAGCCTCTGGAGTATTGCAGGCACAGACTGGGAGTCATCTGCTAGATAGAGGAGGGGGGGGGTTGAGCCTGAGCCCTGGGCACCTCAGTCGGGGGGGGGGGGTTCTGAGCAGTGGGGGGGAGAGGCCAGAAAGGGTAGATGGGAGGACCGGCGGGCTGAGCCTCTCCCCACAACCCCCACCGCGAGGCAGCCACCTCCAACCCCACAAACAGGTCTCTGCTGTGTGTTTCCATCTGCAAACAGCAGATTTTCCCATTTTGCTCCCCCTCTCCACTGAGCCTGAGCACCCTCCCCGGACCGCGTTCCTTTCCTCCACGACTTTGGGTAGCCAGGGAGTTTACATCGTGATGTCTATTCAGAGCTGAGCCACGTGGTAAACTGATTTTTTCTTTCCCGCCCGATCTTCTGTTTTCCTTACAGTTAATTGCCTCCTTCCCCCTTTGCTCAGTTTCCTGTGCACCAATACCAGTGAAGTCCTGAACTCCCACCGGGCCACTCAGCCCCCTCTCGGTGTGTTTGGTCGCTTTGGCCCACGTGAGGGTGCACCCCCTGCAGCCTCTGCCCTGCTCGGGGGCCCCAGTGACCCCCTGGGCCTGGCCCCCACCCCGAGGACCCACCCTGGTGCTCCCAGGTTTGACCCGTGCGCACCAGGCTCCGTGTCCTCCGCCCCTTTAGTCTCCACTCTCAGCTCAGCCGCAGGTGTGTGCACATGGGTGGGCGGCTCCGTCATTCCTTTGGGGGAAGGGCCTGAGGGGAAGGACTGGGGTGGAGGTGGGGGAGGCAGTAGAGATAGGGAAGGGGCAGAGGACCTGGGGTGTCCATCTCCCTGGACGGAGTGATGCTGTGTGGGCGCTTGGTCCGGAGTAGGAAGGTGGGCCCCTCACCCCCTCCATCCACCTGCAGGGCTGCCTGGTCTGAACCAGGGTGTGTTGGCTGCGCAGGCCCAGCCCCTACTGGGCCTGCTCCTCTGAGCCTGAATCCACTGGCCTGCTCTAGTTCCTTTGGGGACAGAGACGGGGCAAAGGAGGACAAGGGCAGAGGGAGTCGTGGTGGGGAGGCTGTCGGAAGGCCCCTTGGTGAGCACACAGCCCCAGGCAGGCGCCAACCCCAAGCTCAGCTGGCGTGAAGGAGAGCCAGAGCCGTCCCTGCGCCGGCAGCCAGCCCTGGCTTCCTGGCATTGAGGGCTGGCTACAGGCGGGGCGTGGAGGGGAGCAGGGCGGGCTGTGGGGGGCCTGAGCTGAAAGGTCAGGGGCTTCGGTCCTCCTGCTGCTTGGCTGGCACCGCCCTCCCGTGCTGCAGCCCCCACGAGTCACAGAGGCCCAGGGCATCCCCCAAGACTCCGGGAGAGCCTGGTCGCCCCCAAGTAGCCTTCCTCCCCTCATCGCTCCCCGCTGCCACATTTGGACCTGCAGGGGGGCAGGGGGAGGCGGCTGGGGGTGCAGGCCCCCCCAGGAGGGCCCCAGTGCCTGTCGGTTAGTAATTCTATTTACCTTTCCTGAGAGGCCTCCTGTCCTCTCATTTGCTCCAATTAGCCAGAGCAGTCCCAGCCCACGTGGCCGCAGGGGCTGTGGGCACCCCTCCCCCAGGGCCCAGCAAGGCCTGGCAGCTCCAGGAGCAGGGACACCTGGCTGGCCGGTCTGGCTTCTGCTTCTTGCTCCTGCGCCCCACTCCACACCATGCACACACCCCAGCAAGCACCCAGCACTGCTGCAGAGGGTGCTCTGGAGGGGCGACCGACTGCAGCCCCAGGTGGCTCCCTGCCCTGCCCTGGCCTCCAGCCTCTTTGTCAGGCCCACTGTGCCCCATGGCCGCTGGACCTCGGGATGCACCCGGGGCCACTGCCCACCCCCCAGTGCATGCCTGGCTCTTTCTCTGACACTCAGCTCCCTCCTGGCAGCGTCAGCCCCCCTACCACCACCTGCCAAGCAGGGTGCCCAGGACCCCGCAATGGCAGTGTCCTCGCTGTGCACAGCTGCCCTCGTGGGTGAGGACAGTGTGGCCACACCTCTGCCCGTGACCGGGCCAGGCTGTGCAGAGGCCTGGGGAACACTGCCGTCACCTTCACCGGGCCGTTTCGGTTGGGAGCCCATTTCTCTCTGCTTCACCCTGCCGTGCTGCCCAGGAACTGCCCAGGGCGCCGCAGCCAGGATGAAGCAGAGGCTGCGAGGACGCTGGTCCCAGACGGGGACTGCTTGGCAGTGCCCCCACTGAGCCCGAGTGCAGTCCTGGTGGGTGTCCACAGCTGCCAGGAAAAGTGTGATGTCAGGTCTTCCCTCGGCCATCACCCCTGTCAGGTCCTCTCACTGGCAAATGGTGACCCTCTGGGGGCTGGGGGCAAAGCTAATGGGGGACTTCCACTCTGGCCTGGGGTGGGGGTGAGGCCACCTAAACCGGAGGGGAGGTGGGGAGGGGCACTGCCAGCCCCCACTCACAGGTTGGGTCTCCTCAGGGGTTCTATTTCCAAGTTATCTGTAAAAATGGCACCAGCTCAAGGGGTGGGGAGACCCAACCCCCACCTGCAGCTGCTCCGTTTTCACTCCCAGGGAGGCCCCGGGCCCAGCCCGCCATGCCCAGTCCCACGGCTCAGGGCATATACCGAGTCCCCGCGCTCACGAGCTCTTTATTGTCGGATGACACACCTGCCTCCCACACCTGACTGTCAGACACACGGGACCCACCGCATGCACTCACACCACATGCGTCCCCCATCCAGCCCTACCCCAGCGGGGCACAGGGCAGGAGTGGGGGAGACCCTGCCCCTCGGACCACCACCCTGGGGTTGCCACAGCTCCCCCAGCCTCTTTGGGAGAGTGGGCTGAGGTCTGAATTGTTCGTTGGTGCCCTCTCAGCTCCTGAGTCCAGCCCCAGGTGGGGCTCCGAGGGCTTCAGAAGGGGCTCTCAGCCAACCCGGGGACGCTGCTGGCTGCGTGGGTCCCTGCAGAGGGGTCCTGGCTGGCCCCACTGCTGGCCCGGCCCCTGGAGAGCAGCAGCTTCTCGGTGGCAGCTCCACTGGTGGGCCGGGCTGAGGCCGGGTGGCTGCTGCTGCCCTGGTGCTCCTCCCACCGAGCCTCGCCCAGGTGCCGGCGGTGCCAGCTCCGCAGCAGCTCCGCCTGCACCTGGGGGCAGCCAGCAGGTGAGGCCAGGCCCAGGGCCCACCTCTGCCCCCCAGAACCCCCAACCTCTGGCCTTGAAGGGCATGGGATGCCAGGGTCTGTGGGCATGGATAGCTGGTATCCCCTCGCTGCGTAGTCCCCGAGGACCACGCTGAGGTGGGCATGAGGGCCAGCTGCCTGTGCTCCACCCTGCCTCTGACCCCGGGCCAGCCCCAGACCCCTGCCTACCTCCTTGTTGAGGAAACAGTAGAGGACAGCCACCAGCAGGCCCTGCAGAGAGGGGTGGTCAGAGCAGCCCCGAGGGGCAGGGGGGGCGGCCTCTGGGACGGCGTAGTACCTGGAAGGAGCTGAGAAAGAGGTCGAAGAAGAGCTTGGCGAAGCGCAGAGTGCCCTGGGCGTGCTCGTCCGTCACGAAGGCGAACACCACTTCATGGACCCCCAGCAGGGGGATGAGGGTCAGTGTGGACTTGGCCAGCCTGTGGGGTCCGAGCCTGAGCGCCGGCACAGGGTGTCCCCAGCCCTGCCCGGACCCCCCTGGCGTGCACCCACCGGAATTTGTAGTCGGTGTGGCGCATCTGGTGGGCACGCAGCTTGGCCACGAGGATGTGAAGGATGCGGATGAAAATGAAGAAATTGATCTGCATGTGGAGGGCACAGCTCAGGTGGCCCCGGGGTCCCTGCCTGCGCCTCCCGGCCCTGCAGACCCTGGGCTGGTGGGCACGGAGCCAAGGACGGGCAGCCGGCCCCGGCCAGGGCGCTGGCCAGTGTCCTGGCTGAGTGCCGGGGCCTCCCTCCCTGTCCACCCAGGCAGGATGCTGTCCATCTCCTTGGCCACCGCAGGCCCACAAGAAAGGGGGGCTGGAGGCTGACCCCACGGCCCCCACACTCCTCCCTGCGGGGCCGGCACGTGCATCCCGTCCTCACCAAAACGGCCAGGACGACAGGGAGGCGTGGGATCCACCAGACGGCCATGTTGTTGTTGCTGGTCCAGCACCTGGGGGCGGGGCCGCCACGTCCTGTTGCCACTGCCCCCCCCTGCCCGCCCCCCGAGCCCCAGGGATCTAATGAGTGCGCGGGAAAGAGGGAGGCAGTCAGAGACCCACACGCTGGGCACCAGGTTTGCTTGCCCTGCACTGCCCGTGGCCAGAGAAGCCCCCTGGGGGCCGGACTGCACAGCTGCCGCCCACAGGCCCTGCCCAGCACCAGGAGGGGCGGCCAGGGCCCTCAGCGCAGCTCGTACTCACTGGACGTTCTCGAACAGGCACTTGACCACGGCCCAGGGCACCACAAACAGCATGGGGGCACCTGCGGGGGGCGGCAGCTGTGGCCCCGAGGCAGCGACCGGCCAGCCCCCCACGGCAGCAGCCCACTCACCCCAGCCGATGCCCAGGTAGAGGGCGAAGGAGCTCCTCTCGGGGCCAGCAGCGAGGCCCAGCAGGCTGTGCAGGTACACGCCCTCCACCAGCAGCCAGCAGTAGTTGGCCACCACTCCGTACTGCATGAACACCGCGGCCGCCCGGCAGCCGGCCAGCGCCTGGCCGCGGGGGGCAGCGGGCGTGAGCGAGCCTGCGTCTCGCAGCCACCCGCCCTGGGCCTGGGGCGGGCCTGGACGCTCACCCCATCGCTCAGCCAGCCGCTCACGCTGAGGTCGTCCCCGATCTCCTGGCTGTAGCGCGTCCTGAGCAGCGCGTCGATGGCCAGCACGGAGCTGGCCCTGAGCGCGAAGGACACGAACAGGTTCGCGTGGATGTAGTTGCGGGTGCAGTGCAGCCTCCTGTGGGACAGGGGTCAGCGCCCGCCCACCCACGCCCGCCCGCCAAGGCCCCTCTGGCGCAGGACTGGTGGGCATACCTGAGGCCCAGCAGGATGGCCAGGGCCAGGAGCAGCGCCCCCAGCGAGAGGCAGTAACCCACGGTGTACATCACCTGGGAGGCTCCGTACAGCTTGGCCGCCTCCTTCTGCAGACCACAGGGCTGGTCAGGCAGGGCTGCGCGGAGGCCCCCCGACCCGGCCACACCGGCCCCCACCGGCCTCCACCGGCCTTCGCTCCGCCGGCCGCAGGCTCACCTGGACCTTAACCTCTTCCTCATCCATCTGACACTGGGAAGCGTCTCTCCATGGCTGCCCCCGGGGCCCGCGCACCCACTGCCCGTCGGGCCCACATCTCTTGTAGACGAAGCCGTGCTGAACTGGGGGGAGGCTCCAGTGAGTACCCTGCCCGCAGGCTAGACCCTGGGCCACCCCCACAGGCCCCCTGCGGTTACCTTTGTGGTACCAGGGCAGGTACCAGGGGCAGGAGATGCTGGCCGTGGTGTTGGGAGGCGTGTCAGGCCAGCAGGAGTACTTGTCAAAGGTCCTGTTGCAGACCAGCTCTGCAGAGGCAGAGCCGGGGACCCTGAGCCAGGCCCACGTGGCCCTCTCTGGGCCCCTCTTGGGACCCCCTGAGCATCGTCCTCCCCTCCCCAGCACCAGCTGTCCCCCAGGTCTCTCTGCCTGCCCAACTCCCCAGACCCCCAGCCCGGCCTGGTCCTGAGCCCCAGCACCCCCCAAGCCCCTCCTAGGTACTTTGCATCTCCAACTTGCCCCCAACCCCCCTGGGATGCCCCCTCCCCAGTTCCCTTCTTGAAGTGCCTCCCTCTCTGGGGGCTGAACCCCAATTCTGTTGACCCCCATCCAGAGCCCAGCACCAACTCTGTGGTCACCCCCTGTCCCCTCCGCCCCATGCAGGGCCCTGCTCTGTCCAGGCAGTGGCTGGGCCTCCCAGGCAGCGCCTCCTGTTTCAGTCCCTCTGCCCGGCAGGGACCTTCAGAACTGGCCCCTATGCTCTATCCCATCCCTGCCCTCCCCCGCCCCTCCCAGCCATGTGAGGTCTGCCCATCCCCTGAAGCCCTCCCCACACTCTGCCTGCCCAGCAGGCAGGGGAGGGCATGAGGTACCCCAGCTCTGGGGCTGGTGAACTGTTTCCTCTATTCCCCTGTTGGGCCATAGGCAAGTCCCCGGCCTCTCCATGACCCCATCCCCTCCTCTGACCAGGGCCTTCCCCCAGCAAGAGCTCAGGAATGCTCCTGGGCCCAGCGAGGGCCAGGTGGAGCTGCGGGGCTCACCTGTGGGGGGCGGCAGCAGGCTCAGGTTGTGGAGACACTGGTCCCCGTAGAGCTTCCACTTCTCAAGCAGGAAGTCCATCACCTGGGCAGATGGGGCCTGTGGCTGGGGACCGGGACAGGTGGGCAGAGTGTGCAGGGTCAGCACGGGAAGGGGCTGTGCAGGCCCGCCCACGTGTGGGCACCGAGAGGCGGAGGCAGGCGGGCGCGGGCTCACCTGGCAAGCCAGCAGCAGCAGCAGGAGGAGGGGGCTGTGGCAAGGCCAGGTGGGGGGCATGCCTCTCGGCTGCCACCCCCCACATCTGGCTGGGGCCGTGCAGCTGGGGCGGAGGGTCGTCGTGGGCGCGCAGGCTCCTGGGGTTGCTGGGGGTCAGGGCAGCAGGGGCTTGGGAGAGGCCCCCAGAGTGAGGAGACTTAGCTGGGCTCTGCTGTGGCCTCCAGGGTGTCCTGCCCCCCTAAAGCCACTCATCCGAGCTGCCAGGTCCTATCGATGAAGTGGGGGTGGGGAGGGCAGTTGATCTGTGCCAGTAGGCTCTGCCCAGTGTCCTGGGGTCTGTGTCGCCTCCCGTGGGTGCAGTGGGGCTCCCACGGCCTGCCACTGGAGGCTCTGAGCACAGCGGGGCCCCGCCCCCTTGCATGGGTGGCTGGTCCCAAAGCTGGGGTGGGGGGTGGGGCCGTGTCTCTAGGAGCCCTTCTCCTCCCCTCCGCCCTCACCAGCCTTCCCACCTATTCTTAGTCCCTGGGAAAGTCATCTTGCCGGGTGGGGCAGGGTGCCGGGGCCATCCATCACTGAGCCCCCAGTGCCAGCATTACTGGGGTGGCCCCGGGCCAGCTCCCAGCCTTGCTAGGGGCCAGGAGCACCAGGCCCACTCCCAGGGCGGCCCCTGTCATGTGCATGCCCCCCTCCCCAGGGCTGGAGTGTCTAAGTGGGCCCCTGGGCCCCGCCCCAGGACCAGGCCAGGTCCTGGGTCCCGGGGGCCCAGTGTGTAGGCAGCTGGCAGCACATGCTTTTGAGATTAGCGCTGCTGGGCCCAGACATGGGCCCTGCCCTTGTGGGGCCTGCGGGGGGCGGGGGTGGTTGTGCGGGGCCCGGTCTTGGGCCAGGCCCATCGGAGCCGGGGTTCTGGGGCAGCAGCCGCCTCATAAATCCTCCTTCCAGGCCTCCAGAGCCTGTCTTTTGCTCAGACTGAGTCCCCTGGGGGCAGAGAGAGGGGCCTCCCTCAGGGCCTGGGTGCAGGACCCCTGGGGCTCTGGATAGGCCCTTCTCTGGGCACACTGGCGTGGAGGGAGCAAGTGATGGATGAACAGATGGACAGACGGGACAGCAGCCTGGCCAGGCACTGCTGGGGAGAAGCCAGGAGCAGAGGACAGGGGGTGCAGGCTGTAGCTGAAGGTGAAGTGTCTTGGGACACCCCAGATTTCAGCCTCCCATCAGTCCCACTAGGTCCCTGTGAGTCCATTTCAACCAGGGGCCTCCCTGAGACTCATCCCTCACCCCGATGGGACACTGAGGTGCCACCAGGGTGAGAGCTGAGTGGCCTGGGCAGACACGTGGATCACAGTCTGCTTTGGGGCACCTGACCCCAGCCCAAGGCCACAGACAGCAGCCAGGCCAGGCGAGGCAAGGGCAGCCACAGACTGGTGGGTCTCTTGGCAGAGAAGGTGGCAGGCAGAAGGGCGAGGGGGAGTTCAGTGTGGAAGGGTCCTCATCTCCAGCTCTGACTGGACAGCCCATCTGCGGCTCTGCCCCACTGAGCTCGGAAGGTAAGCGGCAGCCGGGGGCTGGCCTCTCGCCTGCTGCCCCGCTGCTGGAGTAGGAGGGGCAGTGGGTGCGAGGGTTCAGGGGTCATGGGTGGCCTGAGCAACTAGAGGCTCTAGGATCAAGGGAGGGGCTGGCTGGGGCCAAATGGACAGAGGAGATGCGGGCGGGGGACACGGAGGAAGGACACTGCCCGATAAGCTGTTCCCTGCTCAGAGGCCCCGAGGCGCAGGGGTGGGGGTGTGGGGGTGAAGCTGCTGGACGGCCCAGCTGGCGGAGTGCTCCACCAAACACGGATAGGCCCTCAGGCCTGTCCGGGCTCAGCAGCCAGGTCCCCTGGTGGCCAGTTATTCTTGGGAACCCAGGGAGAGAAGGACTCGGGGGAGAGGGGAGAGGGGAGAGGGGAGAGACGGGTGGGCTGCCCTGGGGCTCCTCCTTTTGCCCCTCCCAGACTATCCTCCTTGGCAGCCATGGCCAAAAAAGGGGGGCTCTCTGTGTCCCCCATGCCCACCCCCTTTCTGGTCTGGGCCTGGGGTTAGGAAGGCTGCAGGCGATCCCCGCCAGGGTCCTGATGGAGCAGGACAAGGGGCCGAAGGGGGCGGGTCCTCCGTCCCTTCGGGGGGAGTGCGGGCAAGGAGATTCTAGACACTTGTCTGAATAGGGGTGCAAAGCTGAGGTTCAGGGGTCCTTGGCCTGGGCACCCAGGGGTGAGGCCGGCTCCATGGGACCAGGGCAAACAGTCTAACTTCCCGAAGCCTCAGTTTGCCCACTTGTGACATGGGTGGGTCTGGCTGCCCTCCCTGCTGTGGGGCCCCCAGCCACAGGCGGCCACCCCCGCTGCCTGTCAGCCGCAAGAAGGGTGATCTGTTGGAGGAAGGAGAGGACTGAGCCCCCCACGGTGAGGAGCCCACAGAGGTGCGCTCTGGGGCCCCCTGTTTGTTACCTTATTATCCTCCTGGCACTGAGCGGCCAGGTGGGGGACTGCTGGCGGGGGACCACCGTTCTCCCTTCAGGGGGCAGGGCTGAGCCCACACAAATGTCAGCATAGGACTGGAGACGGCGGGGGGAGGGGCGCAGTTGGGGGCTCAGGTGGACACAGGCTGGGGGCTCTTGGAGGGCCCCCAGCCACTGCCCCTCCCCCTGGATTCACCCCACCTGCCCCCCACCTGCTGGTCTGGCCTGGCAGAACGCAGGACTCCTGAGGGTTCACAGCTTGGCCAGTGTCCACCCGTTTCCACTGGGGATGGCCGAGGGACTCCCGGACCTGGGGAAGGGGCTCCTAGTCTGGGGGAGCGCAGGTGGTCGCCGGGGTCACCCCAGAGTCCGAGTGGGCGGGGCTGAGGCCTCCCAGCCTCAAGGTGTATGACGTGGGGGTGTTTTCGTGAAACCAGAGCGAGTGCTGGAACATGGTGGCGGGGGGTGGATCAGGGGACAGGGCTGTTGACAACGCCTGAATCCTGCGTTCTTCACCCCCAGCCCGTGGGGGCGGGGCGGGCCGGCCTGGGCGCTGGCCAGGGTACAGTCCCCCAGCGCCCGGGGCTGAAAAGCAGCCCTGGCCGGCCCTAGTCCCCGGTGGATGCGGGCGCCGAGACGCCAGGGGTCGGGTTGGGGGGGGAAGGGAGTGGGGGCCGCCGGGGCGGCGGGAGCCGGGCAGGGCAGTCACTCGCCCTCGCAGCGGGTCAGTGACAAACGGGGGCTTCGCGGGACGGC
Organism: Desmodus rotundus; assembly: GCF_022682495.2. Classification (NCBI taxonomy): domain Eukaryota; kingdom Metazoa; phylum Chordata; class Mammalia; order Chiroptera; family Phyllostomidae; genus Desmodus; species Desmodus rotundus. The sequence continues at coordinate 32,537 of NW_026527501.1, forward strand.
GGACCGGCGGGGTACTGAGCCGCTCGCCCCTCCCGGGAACCCTCCCGGGACTGGGACACTGCTGGGGTCGTTCGGGGTGCAGGGCCCGCCGAGGGGGCGGCCGAGCTGCCGATCACCCGCGCCCGGGGGTGCCTCCGCGGGGAGAAAGCAGCTCGGCGCCGGAAGAGGGCTGGGGACCGAGGCGTCCGACGGGGATGAGGCCGCGCGGCCCACGACAGGGGTCCCTGCCGGCCCTGCGCCCCCCACTCTGCGCGTCCCCTCGGGCCGGGCCCCAGTGCTCACCGCGCCGCTCGGGTCCGGCTCCGCGCTCCCCGCCGGCTCCGCGCCCGCGCCCCGCGCCAGCCGCGCGCAAACTTTCCGGCGGCGACGCTGGGCGGCGGGGGCGGGGGCGCGGGCGGGGCGTGGCGGCGGCCGAGGGTCCGCGCTCGTGCCCCGGTCCTCCCGGCGGCGCCCCGGCTTCTGCCTCGCGGACTCGCCCCCCTTGGTCCCGCCGGACGTGGCGCCCAGACGCCGAACCAGGAGCGAGAGGGCGGACAGGTGGGGGGCGCGCGGCCGCGGTGGGGCTGGGACGAGGCGCCCCCTCCTCGCTCCCTCTCGTTCCCAGTCCTCACCGCTGCCGTCCCGGGCGTCGCGCTGATTTGCTGGAAGGACTGACCCCCACGCACCCCCACGGTGGCTCCTGGTGACGCCGCGGAGCAGGCCGGACGGGGCAGGGGCAGACCCGGCGGGGAAGGCCGTGCGCTGGCTGAGCCCAGGCGGACGGGAAGGGCGGCCCCAAGGGCGCCTCTTAAACGGGGGCCTCAGGGGCCCTGTCCTCTCCGTCCCGCCCCGCTCACTCAGCAGCTCCGCTGCCCCCGACTCCCAGACTCGTGCCCCCAGACCCCTCGTGAGCGCGTTCTCTCCTCGCCCCTCCCCTCCCCCCCCTGGTCTGGAGCCCGCGCCCCAGCCCCTGCTTTGGGCCCCTTCCCACTCCCTCACCTGCCAACCCTCCCCCATCCGCC
>NW_026527502.1:0-33493 GCF_022682495.2 Desmodus rotundus
GGGTGGGGCAGTTTGAACCAGGGCAGGACTCTTAACTGCCCAGGCAGGGCTCAGGCCTGAGTCCCCCGGCAGAACCCGTCGGTGGGCGTGGGTTCCGCTCGATGGGGCTGGCTCCACCGGGCGCGAAACCTTGCCGGCCCCCGGCTCCGGCCCCAGGCGCCCCGGTCTTCTCTGGGCACTCTGCCTTGCGGGGGTGGGAGAGCTGCCGGGAAGTGTGTTCCACGGGAAAACTCGCGGTCTTCTGGGTGGCACGGAGGGCTTCCCTTTCCCCGGACAGGACTCCAGGGACCCTGTTAACCGGGCGCGCTTTGCCAAGGGTGGGGCCCGTTGCCCGGAGGGCTGCTTGTGGTTGGGGGCCTTCCTGCGCATGCGCGGCCCCACTGTCTGGGCCTGAAACTAACCAGCCGCGGCTCGGACAAAAGCCATCTCCTGGGGGCCTCCCCCCTGTTCTTCCATCCGTAAAGGGGGACCCCTTTACGGATGGAAGAACAGGGGGATCTTCGCAGTGGTGGGGACGTGACGGAGGGGTCTCCGTGTTTTCCGCCACGTAGACAGGTTGCTCCCACCCTGGCCCCTTGTGTTTGAGCCGCTTGGAGGCAGAGGGCCGCCTATCCCGGGATGCAGGGGTCCTGCGGGGGTCAAGGGACGACGTGGACACTCTCCGGGCGAGAGAGGGCGCCTGCGCCCCGAGAGAGCCCCCGGCAAAATGCCCAGCCCTGGCCCCCATGGCTCCAGCTGCCTCCCCAGCCTCCTGCCACGCGGCCTGGTCCTGCTCACCCGGGCCCAGGTTCGCCGCAGGTGTTTGCCTTTTGCGGACACCAAGGACCGAGGGCCGCGGATGCCTTCACGGGGAGGGGGGCTGGAGCTCTGGGGGACCGAGGTCTCGGCGGTCACAGTCGCTTCTCGCGGAGTTTAGGCCAGACTTTAGAGAGCGGAAGTTGCCAGGTCCAAGTTTGCCGCCAGGCGGCAGGGTGGGGCAGTTTGAACCAGGGCAGGACTCTTAACTGCCCAGGCAGGGCTCAGGCCTGAGTCCCCCGGCAGAACCCGTCGGTGGGCGTGGGTTCCGCTCGATGGGGCTGGCTCCACCGGGCGCGAAACCTTGCCGGCCCCCGGCTCCGGCCCCAGGCGCCCCGGTCTTCTCTGGGCACTCTGCCTTGCGGGGGTGGGAGAGCTGCCGGGAAGTGTGTTCCACGGGAAAACTCGCGGTCTTCTGGGTGGCACGGAGGGCTTCCCTTTCCCCGGACAGGACTCCAGGGACCCTGTTAACCGGGCGCGCTTTGCCAAGGGTGGGGCCCGTTGCCCGGAGGGCTGCTTGTGGTTGGGGGCCTTCCTGCGCATGCGCGGCCCCACTGTCTGGGCCTGAAACTAACCAGCCGCGGCTCGGACAAAAGCCATCTCCTGGGGGCCTCCCCCCTGTTCTTCCATCCGTAAAGGGGGACCCCTTTACGGATGGAAGAACAGGGGGATCTTCGCAGTGGTGGGGACGTGACGGAGGGGTCTCCGTGTTTTCCGCCACGTAGACAGGTTGCTCCCACCCTGGCCCCTTGTGTTTGAGCCGCTTGGAGGCAGAGGGCCGCCTATCCCGGGATGCAGGGGTCCTGCGGGGGTCAAGGGACGACGTGGACACTCTCCGGGCGAGAGAGGGCGCCTGCGCCCCGAGAGAGCCCCCGGCAAAATGCCCAGCCCTGGCCCCCATGGCTCCAGCTGCCTCCCCAGCCTCCTGCCACGCGGCCTGGTCCTGCTCACCCGGGCCCAGGTTCGCCGCAGGTGTTTGCCTTTTGCGGACACCAAGGACCGAGGGCCGCGGATGCCTTCACGGGGAGGGGGGCTGGAGCTCTGGGGGACCGAGGTCTCGGCGGTCACAGTCGCTTCTCGCGGAGTTTAGGCCAGACTTTAGAGAGCGGAAGTTGCCAGGTCCAAGTTTGCCGCCAGGGGGCAGGGTGGGGCAGTTTGAACCAGGGCAGGACTCTTAACTGCCCAGGCAGGGCTCAGGCCTGAGTCCCCCGGCAGAACCCGTCGGTGGGCGTGGGTTCCGCTCGATGGGGCTGGCTCCACCGGGCGCGAAACCTTGCCGGCCCCCGGCTCCGGCCCCAGGCGCCCCGGTCTTCTCTGGGCACTCTGCCTTGCGGGGGTGGGAGAGCTGCCGGGAAGTGTGTTCCACGGGAAAACTCGCGGTCTTCTGGGTGGCACGGAGGGCTTCCCTTTCCCCGGACAGGACTCCAGGGACCCTGTTAACCGGGCGCGCTTTGCCAAGGGTGGGGCCCGTTGCCCGGAGGGCTGCTTGTGGTTGGGGGCCTTCCTGCGCATGCGCGGCCCCACTGTCTGGGCCTGAAACTAACCAGCCGCGGCTCGGACAAAAGCCATCTCCTGGGGGCCTCCCCCCTGTTCTTCCATCCGTAAAGGGGGACCCCTTTACGGATGGAAGAACAGGGGGATCTTCGCAGTGGTGGGGACGTGACGGAGGGGTCTCCGTGTTTTCCGCCACGTAGACAGGTTGCTCCCACCCTGGCCCCTTGTGTTTGAGCCGCTTGGAGGCAGAGGGCCGCCTATCCCGGGATGCAGGGGTCCTGCGGGGGTCAAGGGACGACGTGGACACTCTCCGGGCGAGAGAGGGCGCCTGCGCCCCGAGAGAGCCCCCGGCAAAATGCCCAGCCCTGGCCCCCATGGCTCCAGCTGCCTCCCCAGCCTCCTGCCACGCGGCCTGGTCCTGCTCACCCGGGCCCAGGTTCGCCGCAGGTGTTTGCCTTTTGCGGACACCAAGGACCGAGGGCCGCGGATGCCTTCACGGGGAGGGGGGCTGGAGCTCTGGGGGACCGAGGTCTCGGCGGTCACAGTCGCTTCTCGCGGAGTTTAGGCCAGACTTTAGAGAGCGGAAGTTGCCAGGTCCAAGTTTGCCGCCAGGGGGCAGGGTGGGGCAGTTTGAACCAGGGCAGGACTCTTAACTGCCCAGGCAGGGCTCAGGCCTGAGTCCCCCGGCAGAACCCGTCGGTGGGCGTGGGTTCCGCTCGATGGGGCTGGCTCCACCGGGCGCGAAACCTTGCCGGCCCCCGGCTCCGGCCCCAGGCGCCCCGGTCTTCTCTGGGCACTCTGCCTTGCGGGGGTGGGAGAGCTGCCGGGAAGTGTGTTCCACGGGAAAACTCGCGGTCTTCTGGGTGGCACGGAGGGCTTCCCTTTCCCCGGACAGGACTCCAGGGACCCTGTTAACCGGGCGCGCTTTGCCAAGGGTGGGGCCCGTTGCCCGGAGGGCTGCTTGTGGTTGGGGGCCTTCCTGCGCATGCGCGGCCCCACTGTCTGGGCCTGAAACTAACCAGCCGCGGCTCGGACAAAAGCCATCTCCTGGGGGCCTCCCCCCTGTTCTTCCATCCGTAAAGGGGGACCCCTTTACGGATGGAAGAACAGGGGGATCTTCGCAGTGGTGGGGACGTGACGGAGGGGTCTCCGTGTTTTCCGCCACGTAGACAGGTTGCTCCCACCCTGGCCCCTTGTGTTTGAGCCGCTTGGAGGCAGAGGGCCGCCTATCCCGGGATGCAGGGGTCCTGCGGGGGTCAAGGGACGACGTGGACACTCTCCGGGCGAGAGAGGGCGCCTGCGCCCCGAGAGCCCCCGGCAAAATGCCCAGCCCTGGCCCCCATGGCTCCAGCTGCCTCCCCAGCCTCCTGCCACGCGGCCTGGTCCTGCTCACCCGGGCCCAGGTTCGCCGCAGGTGTTTGCCTTTTGCGGACACCAAGGACCGAGGGCCGCGGATGCCTTCACGGGGAGGGGGGCTGGAGCTCTGGGGGACCGAGGTCTCGGCGGTCACAGTCGCTTCTCGCGGAGTTTAGGCCAGACTTTAGAGAGCGGAAGTTGCCAGGTCCAAGTTTGCCGCCAGGGGGCAGGGTGGGGCAGTTTGAACCAGGGCAGGACTCTTAACTGCCCAGGCAGGGCTCAGGCCTGAGTCCCCCGGCAGAACCCGTCGGTGGGCGTGGGTTCCGCTCGATGGGGCTGGCTCCACCGGGCGCGAAACCTTGCCGGCCCCCGGCTCCGGCCCCAGGCGCCCCGGTCTTCTCTGGGCACTCTGCCTTGCGGGGGTGGGAGAGCTGCCGGGAAGTGTGTTCCACGGGAAAACTCGCGGTCTTCTGGGTGGCACGGAGGGCTTCCCTTTCCCCGGACAGGACTCCAGGGACCCTGTTAACCGGGCGCGCTTTGCCAAGGGTGGGGCCCGTTGCCCGGAGGGCTGCTTGTGGTTGGGGGCCTTCCTGCGCATGCGCGGCCCCACTGTCTGGGCCTGAAACTAACCAGCCGCGGCTCGGACAAAAGCCATCTCCTGGGGGCCTCCCCCCTGTTCTTCCATCCGTAAAGGGGGACCCCTTTACGGATGGAAGAACAGGGGGATCTTCGCAGTGGTGGGGACGTGACGGAGGGGTCTCCGTGTTTTCCGCCACGTAGACAGGTTGCTCCCACCCTGGCCCCTTGTGTTTGAGCCGCTTGGAGGCAGAGGGCCGCCTATCCCGGGATGCAGGGGTCCTGCGGGGGTCAAGGGACGACGTGGACACTCTCCGGGCGAGAGAGGGCGCCTGCGCCCCGAGAGAGCCCCCGGCAAAATGCCCAGCCCTGGCCCCCATGGCTCCAGCTGCCTCCCCAGCCTCCTGCCACGCGGCCTGGTCCTGCTCACCCGGGCCCAGGTTCGCCGCAGGTGTTTGCCTTTTGCGGACACCAAGGACCGAGGGCCGCGGATGCCTTCACGGGGAGGGGGGCTGGAGCTCTGGGGGACCGAGGTCTCGGCGGTCACAGTCGCTTCTCGCGGAGTTTAGGCCAGACTTTAGAGAGCGGAAGTTGCCAGGTCCAAGTTTGCCGCCAGGGGGCAGGGTGGGGCAGTTTGAACCAGGGCAGGACTCTTAACTGCCCAGGCAGGGCTCAGGCCTGAGTCCCCCGGCAGAACCCGTCGGTGGGCGTGGGTTCCGCTCGATGGGGCTGGCTCCACCGGGCGCGAAACCTTGCCGGCCCCCGGCTCCGGCCCCAGGCGCCCCGGTCTTCTCTGGGCACTCTGCCTTGCGGGGGTGGGAGAGCTGCCGGGAAGTGTGTTCCACGGGAAAACTCGCGGTCTTCTGGGTGGCACGGAGGGCTTCCCTTTCCCCGGACAGGACTCCAGGGACCCTGTTAACCGGGCGCGCTTTGCCAAGGGTGGGGCCCGTTGCCCGGAGGGCTGCTTGTGGTTGGGGGCCTTCCTGCGCATGCGCGGCCCCACTGTCTGGGCCTGAAACTAACCAGCCGCGGCTCGGACAAAAGCCATCTCCTGGGGGCCTCCCCCCTGTTCTTCCATCCGTAAAGGGGGACCCCTTTACGGATGGAAGAACAGGGGGATCTTCGCAGTGGTGGGGACGTGACGGAGGGGTCTCCGTGTTTTCCGCCACGTAGACAGGTTGCTCCCACCCTGGCCCCTTGTGTTTGAGCCGCTTGGAGGCAGAGGGCCGCCTATCCCGGGATGCAGGGGTCCTGCGGGGGTCAAGGGACGACGTGGACACTCTCCGGGCGAGAGAGGGCGCCTGCGCCCCGAGAGAGCCCCCGGCAAAATGCCCAGCCCTGGCCCCCATGGCTCCAGCTGCCTCCCCAGCCTCCTGCCACGCGGCCTGGTCCTGCTCACCCGGGCCCAGGTTCGCCGCAGGTGTTTGCCTTTTGCGGACACCAAGGACCGAGGGCCGCGGATGCCTTCACGGGGAGGGGGGCTGGAGCTCTGGGGGACCGAGGTCTCGGCGGTCACAGTCGCTTCTCGCGGAGTTTAGGCCAGACTTTAGAGAGCGGAAGTTGCCAGGTCCAAGTTTGCCGCCAGGGGGCAGGGTGGGGCAGTTTGAACCAGGGCAGGACTCTTAACTGCCCAGGCAGGGCTCAGGCCTGAGTCCCCCGGCAGAACCCGTCGGTGGGCGTGGGTTCCGCTCGATGGGGCTGGCTCCACCGGGCGCGAAACCTTGCCGGCCCCCGGCTCCGGCCCCAGGCGCCCCGGTCTTCTCTGGGCACTCTGCCTTGCGGGGGTGGGAGAGCTGCCGGGAAGTGTGTTCCACGGGAAAACTCGCGGTCTTCTGGGTGGCACGGAGGGCTTCCCTTTCCCCGGACAGGACTCCAGGGACCCTGTTAACCGGGCGCGCTTTGCCAAGGGTGGGGCCCGTTGCCCGGAGGGCTGCTTGTGGTTGGGGGCCTTCCTGCGCATGCGCGGCCCCACTGTCTGGGCCTGAAACTAACCAGCCGCGGCTCGGACAAAAGCCATCTCCTGGGGGCCTCCCCCCTGTTCTTCCATCCGTAAAGGGGGACCCCTTTACGGATGGAAGAACAGGGGGATCTTCGCAGTGGTGGGGACGTGACGGAGGGGTCTCCGTGTTTTCCGCCACGTAGACAGGTTGCTCCCACCCTGGCCCCTTGTGTTTGAGCCGCTTGGAGGCAGAGGGCCGCCTATCCCGGGATGCAGGGGTCCTGCGGGGGTCAAGGGACGACGTGGACACTCTCCGGGCGAGAGAGGGCGCCTGCGCCCCGAGAGAGCCCCCGGCAAAATGCCCAGCCCTGGCCCCCATGGCTCCAGCTGCCTCCCCAGCCTCCTGCCACGCGGCCTGGTCCTGCTCACCCGGGCCCAGGTTCGCCGCAGGTGTTTGCCTTTTGCGGACACCAAGGACCGAGGGCCGCGGATGCCTTCACGGGGAGGGGGGCTGGAGCTCTGGGGGACCGAGGTCTCGGCGGTCACAGTCGCTTCTCGCGGAGTTTAGGCCAGACTTTAGAGAGCGGAAGTTGCCAGGTCCAAGTTTGCCGCCAGGCGGCAGGGTGGGGCAGTTTGAACCAGGGCAGGACTCTTAACTGCCCAGGCAGGGCTCAGGCCTGAGTCCCCCGGCAGAACCCGTCGGTGGGCGTGGGTTCCGCTCGATGGGGCTGGCTCCACCGGGCGCGAAACCTTGCCGGCCCCCGGCTCCGGCCCCAGGCGCCCCGGTCTTCTCTGGGCACTCTGCCTTGCGGGGGTGGGAGAGCTGCCGGGAAGTGTGTTCCACGGGAAAACTCGCGGTCTTCTGGGTGGCACGGAGGGCTTCCCTTTCCCCGGACAGGACTCCAGGGACCCTGTTAACCGGGCGCGCTTTGCCAAGGGTGGGGCCCGTTGCCCGGAGGGCTGCTTGTGGTTGGGGGCCTTCCTGCGCATGCGCGGCCCCACTGTCTGGGCCTGAAACTAACCAGCCGCGGCTCGGACAAAAGCCATCTCCTGGGGGCCTCCCCCCCGTTCTTCCATCCGTAAAGGGGGACCCCTTTACGGATGGAAGAACAGGGGGATCTTCGCAGTGGTGGGGACGTGACGGAGGGGTCTCCGTGTTTTCCGCCACGTAGACAGGTTGCTCCCACCCTGGCCCCTTGTGTTTGAGCCGCTTGGAGGCAGAGGGCCGCCTATCCCGGGATGCAGGGGTCCTGCGGGGGTCAAGGGACGACGTGGACACTCTCCGGGCGAGAGAGGGCGCCTGCGCCCCGAGAGAGCCCCCGGCAAAATGCCCAGCCCTGGCCCCCATGGCTCCAGCTGCCTCCCCAGCCTCCTGCCACGCGGCCTGGTCCTGCTCACCCGGGCCCAGGTTCGCCGCAGGTGTTTGCCTTTTGCGGACACCAAGGACCGAGGGCCGCGGATGCCTTCACGGGGAGGGGGGCTGGAGCTCTGGGGGACCGAGGTCTCGGCGGTCACAGTCGCTTCTCGCGGAGTTTAGGCCAGACTTTAGAGAGCGGAAGTTGCCAGGTCCAAGTTTGCCGCCAGGCGGCAGGGTGGGGCAGTTTGAACCAGGGCAGGACTCTTAACTGCCCAGGCAGGGCTCAGGCCTGAGTCCCCCGGCAGAACCCGTCGGTGGGCGTGGGTTCCGCTCGATGGGGCTGGCTCCACCGGGCGCGAAACCTTGCCGGCCCCCGGCTCCGGCCCCAGGCGCCCCGGTCTTCTCTGGGCACTCTGCCTTGCGGGGGTGGGAGAGCTGCCGGGAAGTGTGTTCCACGGGAAAACTCGCGGTCTTCTGGGTGGCACGGAGGGCTTCCCTTTCCCCGGACAGGACTCCAGGGACCCTGTTAACCGGGCGCGCTTTGCCAAGGGTGGGGCCCGTTGCCCGGAGGGCTGCTTGTGGTTGGGGGCCTTCCTGCGCATGCGCGGCCCCACTGTCTGGGCCTGAAACTAACCAGCCGCGGCTCGGACAAAAGCCATCTCCTGGGGGCCTCCCCCCTGTTCTTCCATCCGTAAAGGGGGACCCCTTTACGGATGGAAGAACAGGGGGATCTTCGCAGTGGTGGGGACGTGACGGAGGGGTCTCCGTGTTTTCCGCCACGTAGACAGGTTGCTCCCACCCTGGCCCCTTGTGTTTGAGCCGCTTGGAGGCAGAGGGCCGCCTATCCCGGGATGCAGGGGTCCTGCGGGGGTCAAGGGACGACGTGGACACTCTCCGGGCGAGAGAGGGCGCCTGCGCCCCGAGAGAGCCCCCGGCAAAATGCCCAGCCCTGGCCCCCATGGCTCCAGCTGCCTCCCCAGCCTCCTGCCACGCGGCCTGGTCCTGCTCACCCGGGCCCAGGTTCGCCGCAGGTGTTTGCCTTTTGCGGACACCAAGGACCGAGGGCCGCGGATGCCTTCACGGGGAGGGGGGCTGGAGCTCTGGGGGACCGAGGTCTCGGCGGTCACAGTCGCTTCTCGCGGAGTTTAGGCCAGACTTTAGAGAGCGGAAGTTGCCAGGTCCAAGTTTGCCGCCAGGCGGCAGGGTGGGGCAGTTTGAACCAGGGCAGGACTCTTAACTGCCCAGGCAGGGCTCAGGCCTGAGTCCCCCGGCAGAACCCGTCGGTGGGCGTGGGTTCCGCTCGATGGGGCTGGCTCCACCGGGCGCGAAACCTTGCCGGCCCCCGGCTCCGGCCCCAGGCGCCCCGGTCTTCTCTGGGCACTCTGCCTTGCGGGGGTGGGAGAGCTGCCGGGAAGTGTGTTCCACGGGAAAACTCGCGGTCTTCTGGGTGGCACGGAGGGCTTCCCTTTCCCCGGACAGGACTCCAGGGACCCTGTTAACCGGGCGCGCTTTGCCAAGGGTGGGGCCCGTTGCCCGGAGGGCTGCTTGTGGTTGGGGGCCTTCCTGCGCATGCGCGGCCCCACTGTCTGGGCCTGAAACTAACCAGCCGCGGCTCGGACAAAAGCCATCTCCTGGGGGCCTCCCCCCTGTTCTTCCATCCGTAAAGGGGGACCCCTTTACGGATGGAAGAACAGGGGGATCTTCGCAGTGGTGGGGACGTGACGGAGGGGTCTCCGTGTTTTCCGCCACGTAGACAGGTTGCTCCCACCCTGGCCCCTTGTGTTTGAGCCGCTTGGAGGCAGAGGGCCGCCTATCCCGGGATGCAGGGGTCCTGCGGGGGTCAAGGGACGACGTGGACACTCTCCGGGCGAGAGAGGGCGCCTGCGCCCCGAGAGAGCCCCCGGCAAAATGCCCAGCCCTGGCCCCCATGGCTCCAGCTGCCTCCCCAGCCTCCTGCCACGCGGCCTGGTCCTGCTCACCCGGGCCCAGGTTCGCCGCAGGTGTTTGCCTTTTGCGGACACCAAGGACCGAGGGCCGCGGATGCCTTCACGGGGAGGGGGGCTGGAGCTCTGGGGGACCGAGGTCTCGGCGGTCACAGTCGCTTCTCGCGGAGTTTAGGCCAGACTTTAGAGAGCGGAAGTTGCCAGGTCCAAGTTTGCCGCCAGGGGGCAGGGTGGGGCAGTTTGAACCAGGGCAGGACTCTTAACTGCCCAGGCAGGGCTCAGGCCTGAGTCCCCCGGCAGAACCCGTCGGTGGGCGTGGGTTCCGCTCGATGGGGCTGGCTCCACCGGGCGCGAAACCTTGCCGGCCCCCGGCTCCGGCCCCAGGCGCCCCGGTCTTCTCTGGGCACTCTGCCTTGCGGGGGTGGGAGAGCTGCCGGGAAGTGTGTTCCACGGGAAAACTCGCGGTCTTCTGGGTGGCACGGAGGGCTTCCCTTTCCCCGGACAGGACTCCAGGGACCCTGTTAACCGGGCGCGCTTTGCCAAGGGTGGGGCCCGTTGCCCGGAGGGCTGCTTGTGGTTGGGGGCCTTCCTGCGCATGCGCGGCCCCACTGTCTGGGCCTGAAACTAACCAGCCGCGGCTCGGACAAAAGCCATCTCCTGGGGGCCTCCCCCCCGTTCTTCCATCCGTAAAGGGGGACCCCTTTACGGATGGAAGAACAGGGGGATCTTCGCAGTGGTGGGGACGTGACGGAGGGGTCTCCGTGTTTTCCGCCACGTAGACAGGTTGCTCCCACCCTGGCCCCTTGTGTTTGAGCCGCTTGGAGGCAGAGGGCCGCCTATCCCGGGATGCAGGGGTCCTGCGGGGGTCAAGGGACGACGTGGACACTCTCCGGGCGAGAGAGGGCGCCTGCGCCCCGAGAGAGCCCCCGGCAAAATGCCCAGCCCTGGCCCCCATGGCTCCAGCTGCCTCCCCAGCCTCCTGCCACGCGGCCTGGTCCTGCTCACCCGGGCCCAGGTTCGCCGCAGGTGTTTGCCTTTTGCGGACACCAAGGACCGAGGGCCGCGGATGCCTTCACGGGGAGGGGGGCTGGAGCTCTGGGGGACCGAGGTCTCGGCGGTCACAGTCGCTTCTCGCGGAGTTTAGGCCAGACTTTAGAGAGCGGAAGTTGCCAGGTCCAAGTTTGCCGCCAGGGGGCAGGGTGGGGCAGTTTGAACCAGGGCAGGACTCTTAACTGCCCAGGCAGGGCTCAGGCCTGAGTCCCCCGGCAGAACCCGTCGGTGGGCGTGGGTTCCGCTCGATGGGGCTGGCTCCACCGGGCGCGAAACCTTGCCGGCCCCCGGCTCCGGCCCCAGGCGCCCCGGTCTTCTCTGGGCACTCTGCCTTGCGGGGGTGGGAGAGCTGCCGGGAAGTGTGTTCCACGGGAAAACTCGCGGTCTTCTGGGTGGCACGGAGGGCTTCCCTTTCCCCGGACAGGACTCCAGGGACCCTGTTAACCGGGCGCGCTTTGCCAAGGGTGGGGCCCGTTGCCCGGAGGGCTGCTTGTGGTTGGGGGCCTTCCTGCGCATGCGCGGCCCCACTGTCTGGGCCTGAAACTAACCAGCCGCGGCTCGGACAAAAGCCATCTCCTGGGGGCCTCCCCCCCGTTCTTCCATCCGTAAAGGGGGACCCCTTTACGGATGGAAGAACAGGGGGATCTTCGCAGTGGTGGGGACGTGACGGAGGGGTCTCCGTGTTTTCCGCCACGTAGACAGGTTGCTCCCACCCTGGCCCCTTGTGTTTGAGCCGCTTGGAGGCAGAGGGCCGCCTATCCCGGGATGCAGGGGTCCTGCGGGGGTCAAGGGACGACGTGGACACTCTCCGGGCGAGAGAGGGCGCCTGCGCCCCGAGAGAGCCCCCGGCAAAATGCCCAGCCCTGGCCCCCATGGCTCCAGCTGCCTCCCCAGCCTCCTGCCACGCGGCCTGGTCCTGCTCACCCGGGCCCAGGTTCGCCGCAGGTGTTTGCCTTTTGCGGACACCAAGGACCGAGGGCCGCGGATGCCTTCACGGGGAGGGGGGCTGGAGCTCTGGGGGACCGAGGTCTCGGCGGTCACAGTCGCTTCTCGCGGAGTTTAGGCCAGACTTTAGAGAGCGGAAGTTGCCAGGTCCAAGTTTGCCGCCAGGCGGCAGGGTGGGGCAGTTTGAACCAGGGCAGGACTCTTAACTGCCCAGGCAGGGCTCAGGCCTGAGTCCCCCGGCAGAACCCGTCGGTGGGCGTGGGTTCCGCTCGATGGGGCTGGCTCCACCGGGCGCGAAACCTTGCCGGCCCCCGGCTCCGGCCCCAGGCGCCCCGGTCTTCTCTGGGCACTCTGCCTTGCGGGGGTGGGAGAGCTGCCGGGAAGTGTGTTCCACGGGAAAACTCGCGGTCTTCTGGGTGGCACGGAGGGCTTCCCTTTCCCCGGACAGGACTCCAGGGACCCTGTTAACCGGGCGCGCTTTGCCAAGGGTGGGGCCCGTTGCCCGGAGGGCTGCTTGTGGTTGGGGGCCTTCCTGCGCATGCGCGGCCCCACTGTCTGGGCCTGAAACTAACCAGCCGCGGCTCGGACAAAAGCCATCTCCTGGGGGCCTCCCCCCTGTTCTTCCATCCGTAAAGGGGGACCCCTTTACGGATGGAAGAACAGGGGGATCTTCGCAGTGGTGGGGACGTGACGGAGGGGTCTCCGTGTTTTCCGCCACGTAGACAGGTTGCTCCCACCCTGGCCCCTTGTGTTTGAGCCGCTTGGAGGCAGAGGGCCGCCTATCCCGGGATGCAGGGGTCCTGCGGGGGTCAAGGGACGACGTGGACACTCTCCGGGCGAGAGAGGGCGCCTGCGCCCCGAGAGAGCCCCCGGCAAAATGCCCAGCCCTGGCCCCCATGGCTCCAGCTGCCTCCCCAGCCTCCTGCCACGCGGCCTGGTCCTGCTCACCCGGGCCCAGGTTCGCCGCAGGTGTTTGCCTTTTGCGGACACCAAGGACCGAGGGCCGCGGATGCCTTCACGGGGAGGGGGGCTGGAGCTCTGGGGGACCGAGGTCTCGGCGGTCACAGTCGCTTCTCGCGGAGTTTAGGCCAGACTTTAGAGAGCGGAAGTTGCCAGGTCCAAGTTTGCCGCCAGGCGGCAGGGTGGGGCAGTTTGAACCAGGGCAGGACTCTTAACTGCCCAGGCAGGGCTCAGGCCTGAGTCCCCCGGCAGAACCCGTCGGTGGGCGTGGGTTCCGCTCGATGGGGCTGGCTCCACCGGGCGCGAAACCTTGCCGGCCCCCGGCTCCGGCCCCAGGCGCCCCGGTCTTCTCTGGGCACTCTGCCTTGCGGGGGTGGGAGAGCTGCCGGGAAGTGTGTTCCACGGGAAAACTCGCGGTCTTCTGGGTGGCACGGAGGGCTTCCCTTTCCCCGGACAGGACTCCAGGGACCCTGTTAACCGGGCGCGCTTTGCCAAGGGTGGGGCCCGTTGCCCGGAGGGCTGCTTGTGGTTGGGGGCCTTCCTGCGCATGCGCGGCCCCACTGTCTGGGCCTGAAACTAACCAGCCGCGGCTCGGACAAAAGCCATCTCCTGGGGGCCTCCCCCCTGTTCTTCCATCCGTAAAGGGGGACCCCTTTACGGATGGAAGAACAGGGGGATCTTCGCAGTGGTGGGGACGTGACGGAGGGGTCTCCGTGTTTTCCGCCACGTAGACAGGTTGCTCCCACCCTGGCCCCTTGTGTTTGAGCCGCTTGGAGGCAGAGGGCCGCCTATCCCGGGATGCAGGGGTCCTGCGGGGGTCAAGGGACGACGTGGACACTCTCCGGGCGAGAGAGGGCGCCTGCGCCCCGAGAGAGCCCCCGGCAAAATGCCCAGCCCTGGCCCCCATGGCTCCAGCTGCCTCCCCAGCCTCCTGCCACGCGGCCTGGTCCTGCTCACCCGGGCCCAGGTTCGCCGCAGGTGTTTGCCTTTTGCGGACACCAAGGACCGAGGGCCGCGGATGCCTTCACGGGGAGGGGGGCTGGAGCTCTGGGGGACCGAGGTCTCGGCGGTCACAGTCGCTTCTCGCGGAGTTTAGGCCAGACTTTAGAGAGCGGAAGTTGCCAGGTCCAAGTTTGCCGCCAGGGGGCAGGGTGGGGCAGTTTGAACCAGGGCAGGACTCTTAACTGCCCAGGCAGGGCTCAGGCCTGAGTCCCCCGGCAGAACCCGTCGGTGGGCGTGGGTTCCGCTCGATGGGGCTGGCTCCACCGGGCGCGAAACCTTGCCTGCCCCCGGCTCCGGCCCCAGGCGCCCCGGTCTTCTCTGGGCACTCTGCCTTGCGGGGGTGGGAGAGCTGCCGGGAAGTGTGTTCCACGGGAAAACTCGCGGTCTTCTGGGTGGCACGGAGGGCTTCCCTTTCCCCGGACAGGACTCCAGGGACCCTGTTAACCGGGCGCGCTTTGCCAAGGGTGGGGCCCGTTGCCCGGAGGGCTGCTTGTGGTTGGGGGCCTTCCTGCGCATGCGCGGCCCCACTGTCTGGGCCTGAAACTAACCAGCCGCGGCTCGGACAAAAGCCATCTCCTGGGGGCCTCCCCCCTGTTCTTCCATCCGTAAAGGGGGACCCCTTTACGGATGGAAGAACAGGGGGATCTTCGCAGTGGTGGGGACGTGACGGAGGGGTCTCCGTGTTTTCCGCCACGTAGACAGGTTGCTCCCACCCTGGCCCCTTGTGTTTGAGCCGCTTGGAGGCAGAGGGCCGCCTATCCCGGGATGCAGGGGTCCTGCGGGGGTCAAGGGACGACGTGGACACTCTCCGGGCGAGAGAGGGCGCCTGCGCCCCGAGAGAGCCCCCGGCAAAATGCCCAGCCCTGGCCCCCATGGCTCCAGCTGCCTCCCCAGCCTCCTGCCACGCGGCCTGGTCCTGCTCACCCGGGCCCAGGTTCGCCGCAGGTGTTTGCCTTTTGCGGACACCAAGGACCGAGGGCCGCGGATGCCTTCACGGGGAGGGGGGCTGGAGCTCTGGGGGACCGAGGTCTCGGCGGTCACAGTCGCTTCTCGCGGAGTTTAGGCCAGACTTTAGAGAGCGGAAGTTGCCAGGTCCAAGTTTGCCGCCAGGGGGCAGGGTGGGGCAGTTTGAACCAGGGCAGGACTCTTAACTGCCCAGGCAGGGCTCAGGCCTGAGTCCCCCGGCAGAACCCGTCGGTGGGCGTGGGTTCCGCTCGATGGGGCTGGCTCCACCGGGCGCGAAACCTTGCCGGCCCCCGGCTCCGGCCCCAGGCGCCCCGGTCTTCTCTGGGCACTCTGCCTTGCGGGGGTGGGAGAGCTGCCGGGAAGTGTGTTCCACGGGAAAACTCGCGGTCTTCTGGGTGGCACGGAGGGCTTCCCTTTCCCCGGACAGGACTCCAGGGACCCTGTTAACCGGGCGCGCTTTGCCAAGGGTGGGGCCCGTTGCCCGGAGGGCTGCTTGTGGTTGGGGGCCTTCCTGCGCATGCGCGGCCCCACTGTCTGGGCCTGAAACTAACCAGCCGCGGCTCGGACAAAAGCCATCTCCTGGGGGCCTCCCCCCTGTTCTTCCATCCGTAAAGGGGGACCCCTTTACGGATGGAAGAACAGGGGGATCTTCGCAGTGGTGGGGACGTGACGGAGGGGTCTCCGTGTTTTCCGCCACGTAGACAGGTTGCTCCCACCCTGGCCCCTTGTGTTTGAGCCGCTTGGAGGCAGAGGGCCGCCTATCCCGGGATGCAGGGGTCCTGCGGGGGTCAAGGGACGACGTGGACACTCTCCGGGCGAGAGAGGGCGCCTGCGCCCCGAGAGAGCCCCCGGCAAAATGCCCAGCCCTGGCCCCCATGGCTCCAGCTGCCTCCCCAGCCTCCTGCCACGCGGCCTGGTCCTGCTCACCCGGGCCCAGGTTCGCCGCAGGTGTTTGCCTTTTGCGGACACCAAGGACCGAGGGCCGCGGATGCCTTCACGGGGAGGGGGGCTGGAGCTCTGGGGGACCGAGGTCTCGGCGGTCACAGTCGCTTCTCGCGGAGTTTAGGCCAGACTTTAGAGAGCGGAAGTTGCCAGGTCCAAGTTTGCCGCCAGGCGGCAGGGTGGGGCAGTTTGAACCAGGGCAGGACTCTTAACTGCCCAGGCAGGGCTCAGGCCTGAGTCCCCCGGCAGAACCCGTCGGTGGGCGTGGGTTCCGCTCGATGGGGCTGGCTCCACCGGGCGCGAAACCTTGCCGGCCCCCGGCTCCGGCCCCAGGCGCCCCGGTCTTCTCTGGGCACTCTGCCTTGCGGGGGTGGGAGAGCTGCCGGGAAGTGTGTTCCACGGGAAAACTCGCGGTCTTCTGGGTGGCACGGAGGGCTTCCCTTTCCCCGGACAGGACTCCAGGGACCCTGTTAACCGGGCGCGCTTTGCCAAGGGTGGGGCCCGTTGCCCGGAGGGCTGCTTGTGGTTGGGGGCCTTCCTGCGCATGCGCGGCCCCACTGTCTGGGCCTGAAACTAACCAGCCGCGGCTCGGACAAAAGCCATCTCCTGGGGGCCTCCCCCCTGTTCTTCCATCCGTAAAGGGGGACCCCTTTACGGATGGAAGAACAGGGGGATCTTCGCAGTGGTGGGGACGTGACGGAGGGGTCTCCGTGTTTTCCGCCACGTAGACAGGTTGCTCCCACCCTGGCCCCTTGTGTTTGAGCCGCTTGGAGGCAGAGGGCCGCCTATCCCGGGATGCAGGGGTCCTGCGGGGGTCAAGGGACGACGTGGACACTCTCCGGGCGAGAGAGGGCGCCTGCGCCCCGAGAGAGCCCCCGGCAAAATGCCCAGCCCTGGCCCCCATGGCTCCAGCTGCCTCCCCAGCCTCCTGCCACGCGGCCTGGTCCTGCTCACCCGGGCCCAGGTTCGCCGCAGGTGTTTGCCTTTTGCGGACACCAAGGACCGAGGGCCGCGGATGCCTTCACGGGGAGGGGGGCTGGAGCTCTGGGGGACCGAGGTCTCGGCGGTCACAGTCGCTTCTCGCGGAGTTTAGGCCAGACTTTAGAGAGCGGAAGTTGCCAGGTCCAAGTTTGCCGCCAGGGGGCAGGGTGGGGCAGTTTGAACCAGGGCAGGACTCTTAACTGCCCAGGCAGGGCTCAGGCCTGAGTCCCCCGGCAGAACCCGTCGGTGGGCGTGGGTTCCGCTCGATGGGGCTGGCTCCACCGGGCGCGAAACCTTGCCGGCCCCCGGCTCCGGCCCCAGGCGCCCCGGTCTTCTCTGGGCACTCTGCCTTGCGGGGGTGGGAGAGCTGCCGGGAAGTGTGTTCCACGGGAAAACTCGCGGTCTTCTGGGTGGCACGGAGGGCTTCCCTTTCCCCGGACAGGACTCCAGGGACCCTGTTAACCGGGCGCGCTTTGCCAAGGGTGGGGCCCGTTGCCCGGAGGGCTGCTTGTGGTTGGGGGCCTTCCTGCGCATGCGCGGCCCCACTGTCTGGGCCTGAAACTAACCAGCCGCGGCTCGGACAAAAGCCATCTCCTGGGGGCCTCCCCCCTGTTCTTCCATCCGTAAAGGGGGACCCCTTTACGGATGGAAGAACAGGGGGATCTTCGCAGTGGTGGGGACGTGACGGAGGGGTCTCCGTGTTTTCCGCCACGTAGACAGGTTGCTCCCACCCTGGCCCCTTGTGTTTGAGCCGCTTGGAGGCAGAGGGCCGCCTATCCCGGGATGCAGGGGTCCTGCGGGGGTCAAGGGACGACGTGGACACTCTCCGGGCGAGAGAGGGCGCCTGCGCCCCGAGAGAGCCCCCGGCAAAATGCCCAGCCCTGGCCCCCATGGCTCCAGCTGCCTCCCCAGCCTCCTGCCACGCGGCCTGGTCCTGCTCACCCGGGCCCAGGTTCGCCGCAGGTGTTTGCCTTTTGCGGACACCAAGGACCGAGGGCCGCGGATGCCTTCACGGGGAGGGGGGCTGGAGCTCTGGGGGACCGAGGTCTCGGCGGTCACAGTCGCTTCTCGCGGAGTTTAGGCCAGACTTTAGAGAGCGGAAGTTGCCAGGTCCAAGTTTGCCGCCAGGGGGCAGGGTGGGGCAGTTTGAACCAGGGCAGGACTCTTAACTGCCCAGGCAGGGCTCAGGCCTGAGTCCCCCGGCAGAACCCGTCGGTGGGCGTGGGTTCCGCTCGATGGGGCTGGCTCCACCGGGCGCGAAACCTTGCCGGCCCCCGGCTCCGGCCCCAGGCGCCCCGGTCTTCTCTGGGCACTCTGCCTTGCGGGGGTGGGAGAGCTGCCGGGAAGTGTGTTCCACGGGAAAACTCGCGGTCTTCTGGGTGGCACGGAGGGCTTCCCTTTCCCCGGACAGGACTCCAGGGACCCTGTTAACCGGGCGCGCTTTGCCAAGGGTGGGGCCCGTTGCCCGGAGGGCTGCTTGTGGTTGGGGGCCTTCCTGCGCATGCGCGGCCCCACTGTCTGGGCCTGAAACTAACCAGCCGCGGCTCGGACAAAAGCCATCTCCTGGGGGCCTCCCCCCTGTTCTTCCATCCGTAAAGGGGGACCCCTTTACGGATGGAAGAACAGGGGGATCTTCGCAGTGGTGGGGACGTGACGGAGGGGTCTCCGTGTTTTCCGCCACGTAGACAGGTTGCTCCCACCCTGGCCCCTTGTGTTTGAGCCGCTTGGAGGCAGAGGGCCGCCTATCCCGGGATGCAGGGGTCCTGCGGGGGTCAAGGGACGACGTGGACACTCTCCGGGCGAGAGAGGGCGCCTGCGCCCCGAGAGAGCCCCCGGCAAAATGCCCAGCCCTGGCCCCCATGGCTCCAGCTGCCTCCCCAGCCTCCTGCCACGCGGCCTGGTCCTGCTCACCCGGGCCCAGGTTCGCCGCAGGTGTTTGCCTTTTGCGGACACCAAGGACCGAGGGCCGCGGATGCCTTCACGGGGAGGGGGGCTGGAGCTCTGGGGGACCGAGGTCTCGGCGGTCACAGTCGCTTCTCGCGGAGTTTAGGCCAGACTTTAGAGAGCGGAAGTTGCCAGGTCCAAGTTTGCCGCCAGGGGGCAGGGTGGGGCAGTTTGAACCAGGGCAGGACTCTTAACTGCCCAGGCAGGGCTCAGGCCTGAGTCCCCCGGCAGAACCCGTCGGTGGGCGTGGGTTCCGCTCGATGGGGCTGGCTCCACCGGGCGCGAAACCTTGCCGGCCCCCGGCTCCGGCCCCAGGCGCCCCGGTCTTCTCTGGGCACTCTGCCTTGCGGGGGTGGGAGAGCTGCCGGGAAGTGTGTTCCACGGGAAAACTCGCGGTCTTCTGGGTGGCACGGAGGGCTTCCCTTTCCCCGGACAGGACTCCAGGGACCCTGTTAACCGGGCGCGCTTTGCCAAGGGTGGGGCCCGTTGCCCGGAGGGCTGCTTGTGGTTGGGGGCCTTCCTGCGCATGCGCGGCCCCACTGTCTGGGCCTGAAACTAACCAGCCGCGGCTCGGACAAAAGCCATCTCCTGGGGGCCTCCCCCCTGTTCTTCCATCCGTAAAGGGGGACCCCTTTACGGATGGAAGAACAGGGGGATCTTCGCAGTGGTGGGGACGTGACGGAGGGGTCTCCGTGTTTTCCGCCACGTAGACAGGTTGCTCCCACCCTGGCCCCTTGTGTTTGAGCCGCTTGGAGGCAGAGGGCCGCCTATCCCGGGATGCAGGGGTCCTGCGGGGGTCAAGGGACGACGTGGACACTCTCCGGGCGAGAGAGGGCGCCTGCGCCCCGAGAGAGCCCCCGGCAAAATGCCCAGCCCTGGCCCCCATGGCTCCAGCTGCCTCCCCAGCCTCCTGCCACGCGGCCTGGTCCTGCTCACCCGGGCCCAGGTTCGCCGCAGGTGTTTGCCTTTTGCGGACACCAAGGACCGAGGGCCGCGGATGCCTTCACGGGGAGGGGGGCTGGAGCTCTGGGGGACCGAGGTCTCGGCGGTCACAGTCGCTTCTCGCGGAGTTTAGGCCAGACTTTAGAGAGCGGAAGTTGCCAGGTCCAAGTTTGCCGCCAGGGGGCAGGGTGGGGCAGTTTGAACCAGGGCAGGACTCTTAACTGCCCAGGCAGGGCTCAGGCCTGAGTCCCCCGGCAGAACCCGTCGGTGGGCGTGGGTTCCGCTCGATGGGGCTGGCTCCACCGGGCGCGAAACCTTGCCGGCCCCCGGCTCCGGCCCCAGGCGCCCCGGTCTTCTCTGGGCACTCTGCCTTGCGGGGGTGGGAGAGCTGCCGGGAAGTGTGTTCCACGGGAAAACTCGCGGTCTTCTGGGTGGCACGGAGGGCTTCCCTTTCCCCGGACAGGACTCCAGGGACCCTGTTAACCGGGCGCGCTTTGCCAAGGGTGGGGCCCGTTGCCCGGAGGGCTGCTTGTGGTTGGGGGCCTTCCTGCGCATGCGCGGCCCCACTGTCTGGGCCTGAAACTAACCAGCCGCGGCTCGGACAAAAGCCATCTCCTGGGGGCCTACCCCCTGTTCTTCCATCCGTAAAGGGGGACCCCTTTACGGATGGAAGAACAGGGGGATCTTCGCAGTGGTGGGGACGTGACGGAGGGGTCTCCGTGTTTTCCGCCACGTAGACAGGTTGCTCCCACCCTGGCCCCTTGTGTTTGAGCCGCTTGGAGGCAGAGGGCCGCCTATCCCGGGATGCAGGGGTCCTGCGGGGGTCAAGGGACGACGTGGACACTCTCCGGGCGAGAGAGGGCGCCTGCGCCCCGAGAGAGCCCCCGGCAAAATGCCCAGCCCTGGCCCCCATGGCTCCAGCTGCCTCCCCAGCCTCCTGCCACGCGGCCTGGTCCTGCTCACCCGGGCCCAGGTTCGCCGCAGGTGTTTGCCTTTTGCGGACACCAAGGACCGAGGGCCGCGGATGCCTTCACGGGGAGGGGGGCTGGAGCTCTGGGGGACCGAGGTCTCGGCGGTCACAGTCGCTTCTCGCGGAGTTTAGGCCAGACTTTAGAGAGCGGAAGTTGCCAGGTCCAAGTTTGCCGCCAGGGGGCAGGGTGGGGCAGTTTGAACCAGGGCAGGACTCTTAACTGCCCAGGCAGGGCTCAGGCCTGAGTCCCCCGGCAGAACCCGTCGGTGGGCGTGGGTTCCGCTCGATGGGGCTGGCTCCACCGGGCGCGAAACCTTGCCGGCCCCCGGCTCCGGCCCCAGGCGCCCCGGTCTTCTCTGGGCACTCTGCCTTGCGGGGGTGGGAGAGCTGCCGGGAAGTGTGTTCCACGGGAAAACTCGCGGTCTTCTGGGTGGCACGGAGGGCTTCCCTTTCCCCGGACAGGACTCCAGGGACCCTGTTAACCGGGCGCGCTTTGCCAAGGGTGGGGCCCGTTGCCCGGAGGGCTGCTTGTGGTTGGGGGCCTTCCTGCGCATGCGCGGCCCCACTGTCTGGGCCTGAAACTAACCAGCCGCGGCTCGGACAAAAGCCATCTCCTGGGGGCCTACCCCCTGTTCTTCCATCCGTAAAGGGGGACCCCTTTACGGATGGAAGAACAGGGGGATCTTCGCAGTGGTGGGGACGTGACGGAGGGGTCTCCGTGTTTTCCGCCACGTAGACAGGTTGCTCCCACCCTGGCCCCTTGTGTTTGAGCCGCTTGGAGGCAGAGGGCCGCCTATCCCGGGATGCAGGGGTCCTGCGGGGGTCAAGGGACGACGTGGACACTCTCCGGGCGAGAGAGGGCGCCTGCGCCCCGAGAGAGCCCCCGGCAAAATGCCCAGCCCTGGCCCCCATGGCTCCAGCTGCCTCCCCAGCCTCCTGCCACGCGGCCTGGTCCTGCTCACCCGGGCCCAGGTTCGCCGCAGGTGTTTGCCTTTTGCGGACACCAAGGACCGAGGGCCGCGGATGCCTTCACGGGGAGGGGGGCTGGAGCTCTGGGGGACCGAGGTCTCGGCGGTCACAGTCGCTTCTCGCGGAGTTTAGGCCAGACTTTAGAGAGCGGAAGTTGCCAGGTCCAAGTTTGCCGCCAGGGGGCAGGGTGGGGCAGTTTGAACCAGGGCAGGACTCTTAACTGCCCAGGCAGGGCTCAGGCCTGAGTCCCCCGGCAGAACCCGTCGGTGGGCGTGGGTTCCGCTCGATGGGGCTGGCTCCACCGGGCGCGAAACCTTGCCGGCCCCCGGCTCCGGCCCCAGGCGCCCCGGTCTTCTCTGGGCACTCTGCCTTGCGGGGGTGGGAGAGCTGCCGGGAAGTGTGTTCCACGGGAAAACTCGCGGTCTTCTGGGTGGCACGGAGGGCTTCCCTTTCCCCGGACAGGACTCCAGGGACCCTGTTAACCGGGCGCGCTTTGCCAAGGGTGGGGCCCGTTGCCCGGAGGGCTGCTTGTGGTTGGGGGCCTTCCTGCGCATGCGCGGCCCCACTGTCTGGGCCTGAAACTAACCAGCCGCGGCTCGGACAAAAGCCATCTCCTGGGGGCCTCCCCCCCGTTCTTCCATCCGTAAAGGGGGACCCCTTTACGGATGGAAGAACAGGGGGATCTTCGCAGTGGTGGGGACGTGACGGAGGGGTCTCCGTGTTTTCCGCCACGTAGACAGGTTGCTCCCACCCTGGCCCCTTGTGTTTGAGCCGCTTGGAGGCAGAGGGCCGCCTATCCCGGGATGCAGGGGTCCTGCGGGGGTCAAGGGACGACGTGGACACTCTCCGGGCGAGAGAGGGCGCCTGCGCCCCGAGAGAGCCCCCGGCAAAATGCCCAGCCCTGGCCCCCATGGCTCCAGCTGCCTCCCCAGCCTCCTGCCACGCGGCCTGGTCCTGCTCACCCGGGCCCAGGTTCGCCGCAGGTGTTTGCCTTTTGCGGACACCAAGGACCGAGGGCCGCGGATGCCTTCACGGGGAGGGGGGCTGGAGCTCTGGGGGACCGAGGTCTCGGCGGTCACAGTCGCTTCTCGCGGAGTTTAGGCCAGACTTTAGAGAGCGGAAGTTGCCAGGTCCAAGTTTGCCGCCAGGGGGCAGGGTGGGGCAGTTTGAACCAGGGCAGGACTCTTAACTGCCCAGGCAGGGCTCAGGCCTGAGTCCCCCGGCAGAACCCGTCGGTGGGCGTGGGTTCCGCTCGATGGGGCTGGCTCCACCGGGCGCGAAACCTTGCCGGCCCCCGGCTCCGGCCCCAGGCGCCCCGGTCTTCTCTGGGCACTCTGCCTTGCGGGGGTGGGAGAGCTGCCGGGAAGTGTGTTCCACGGGAAAACTCGCGGTCTTCTGGGTGGCACGGAGGGCTTCCCTTTCCCCGGACAGGACTCCAGGGACCCTGTTAACCGGGCGCGCTTTGCCAAGGGTGGGGCCCGTTGCCCGGAGGGCTGCTTGTGGTTGGGGGCCTTCCTGCGCATGCGCGGCCCCACTGTCTGGGCCTGAAACTAACCAGCCGCGGCTCGGACAAAAGCCATCTCCTGGGGGCCTCCCCCCCGTTCTTCCATCCGTAAAGGGGGACCCCTTTACGGATGGAAGAACAGGGGGATCTTCGCAGTGGTGGGGACGTGACGGAGGGGTCTCCGTGTTTTCCGCCACGTAGACAGGTTGCTCCCACCCTGGCCCCTTGTGTTTGAGCCGCTTGGAGGCAGAGGGCCGCCTATCCCGGGATGCAGGGGTCCTGCGGGGGTCAAGGGACGACGTGGACACTCTCCGGGCGAGAGAGGGCGCCTGCGCCCCGAGAGAGCCCCCGGCAAAATGCCCAGCCCTGGCCCCCATGGCTCCAGCTGCCTCCCCAGCCTCCTGCCACGCGGCCTGGTCCTGCTCACCCGGGCCCAGGTTCGCCGCAGGTGTTTGCCTTTTGCGGACACCAAGGACCGAGGGCCGCGGATGCCTTCACGGGGAGGGGGGCTGGAGCTCTGGGGGACCGAGGTCTCGGCGGTCACAGTCGCTTCTCGCGGAGTTTAGGCCAGACTTTAGAGAGCGGAAGTTGCCAGGTCCAAGTTTGCCGCCAGGGGGCAGGGTGGGGCAGTTTGAACCAGGGCAGGACTCTTAACTGCCCAGGCAGGGCTCAGGCCTGAGTCCCCCGGCAGAACCCGTCGGTGGGCGTGGGTTCCGCTCGATGGGGCTGGCTCCACCGGGCGCGAAACCTTGCCGGCCCCCGGCTCCGGCCCCAGGCGCCCCGGTCTTCTCTGGGCACTCTGCCTTGCGGGGGTGGGAGAGCTGCCGGGAAGTGTGTTCCACGGGAAAACTCGCGGTCTTCTGGGTGGCACGGAGGGCTTCCCTTTCCCCGGACAGGACTCCAGGGACCCTGTTAACCGGGCGCGCTTTGCCAAGGGTGGGGCCCGTTGCCCGGAGGGCTGCTTGTGGTTGGGGGCCTTCCTGCGCATGCGCGGCCCCACTGTCTGGGCCTGAAACTAACCAGCCGCGGCTCGGACAAAAGCCATCTCCTGGGGGCCTCCCCCCTGTTCTTCCATCCGTAAAGGGGGACCCCTTTACGGATGGAAGAACAGGGGGATCTTCGCAGTGGTGGGGACGTGACGGAGGGGTCTCCGTGTTTTCCGCCACGTAGACAGGTTGCTCCCACCCTGGCCCCTTGTGTTTGAGCCGCTTGGAGGCAGAGGGCCGCCTATCCCGGGATGCAGGGGTCCTGCGGGGGTCAAGGGACGACGTGGACACTCTCCGGGCGAGAGAGGGCGCCTGCGCCCCGAGAGAGCCCCCGGCAAAATGCCCAGCCCTGGCCCCCATGGCTCCAGCTGCCTCCCCAGCCTCCTGCCACGCGGCCTGGTCCTGCTCACCCGGGCCCAGGTTCGCCGCAGGTGTTTGCCTTTTGCGGACACCAAGGACCGAGGGCCGCGGATGCCTTCACGGGGAGGGGGGCTGGAGCTCTGGGGGACCGAGGTCTCGGCGGTCACAGTCGCTTCTCGCGGAGTTTAGGCCAGACTTTAGAGAGCGGAAGTTGCCAGGTCCAAGTTTGCCGCCAGGCGGCAGGGTGGGGCAGTTTGAACCAGGGCAGGACTCTTAACTGCCCAGGCAGGGCTCAGGCCTGAGTCCCCCGGCAGAACCCGTCGGTGGGCGTGGGTTCCGCTCGATGGGGCTGGCTCCACCGGGCGCGAAACCTTGCCGGCCCCCGGCTCCGGCCCCAGGCGCCCCGGTCTTCTCTGGGCACTCTGCCTTGCGGGGGTGGGAGAGCTGCCGGGAAGTGTGTTCCACGGGAAAACTCGCGGTCTTCTGGGTGGCACGGAGGGCTTCCCTTTCCCCGGACAGGACTCCAGGGACCCTGTTAACCGGGCGCGCTTTGCCAAGGGTGGGGCCCGTTGCCCGGAGGGCTGCTTGTGGTTGGGGGCCTTCCTGCGCATGCGCGGCCCCACTGTCTGGGCCTGAAACTAACCAGCCGCGGCTCGGACAAAAGCCATCTCCTGGGGGCCTCCCCCCTGTTCTTCCATCCGTAAAGGGGGGACCCCTTTACGGATGGAAGAACAGGGGGATCTTCGCAGTGGTGGGGACGTGACGGAGGGGTCTCCGTGTTTTCCGCCACGTAGACAGGTTGCTCCCACCCTGGCCCCTTGTGTTTGAGCCGCTTGGAGGCAGAGGGCCGCCTATCCCGGGATGCAGGGGTCCTGCGGGGGTCAAGGGACGACGTGGACACTCTCCGGGCGAGAGAGGGCGCCTGCGCCCCGAGAGAGCCCCCGGCAAAATGCCCAGCCCTGGCCCCCATGGCTCCAGCTGCCTCCCCAGCCTCCTGCCACGCGGCCTGGTCCTGCTCACCCGGGCCCAGGTTCGCCGCAGGTGTTTGCCTTTTGCGGACACCAAGGACCGAGGGGCCGCGGATGCCTTCACGGGGAGGGGGGCTGGAGCTCTGGGGGACCGAGGTCTCGGCGGTCACAAGTCGCTTCTCGCGGAGTTTAGGCCAGACTTTAGAGAGCGGAAGTTGCCAGGTCCAAGTTTGCCGCCAGGGGGCAGGGTGGGGCAGTTTGAACCAGGGCAGGACTCTTAACTGCCCAGGCAGGGCTCAGGCCTGAGTCCCCCGGCAGAACCCGTCGGTGGGCGTGGGTTCCGCTCGATGGGGCTGGCTCCACCGGGCGCGAAACCTTGCCGGCCCCGGCTCCGGCCCCAGGCGCCCCGGTCTTCTCTGGGCACTCTGCCTTGCGGGGGTGGGAGAGCTGCCGGGAAGTGTGTTCCACGGGAAAACTCGCGGTCTTCTGGGTGGCACGGAGGGCTTCCCTTTCCCCGGACAGGACTCCAGGGACCCTGTTAACCGGGCGCGCTTTGCCAAGGGTGGGGCCCGTTGCCCGGAGGGCTGCTTGTGGTTGGGGGCCTTCCTGCGCATGCGCGGCCCCACTGTCTGGGCCTGAAACTAACCAGCCGCGGCTCGGACAAAAGCCATCTCCTGGGGGCCTCCCCCCTGTTCTTCCATCCGTAAAGGGGGACCCCTTTACGGATGGAAGAACAGGGGATCTTCGCAGTGGTGGGGACGTGACGGAGGGGTCTCCGTGTTTTCCGCCACGTAGACAGGTTGCTCCCACCCTGGCCCCTTGTGTTTGAGCCGCTTGGAGGCAGAGGGCCGCCTATCCCGGATGCAGGGGTCCTGCGGGGGTCAAGGGACGACGTGGACACTCTCCGGGCGAGAGAGGGCGCCTGCGCCCCGAGAGAGCCCCCGGCAAAATGCCCAGCCCTGGCCCCCATGGCTCCAGCTGCCTCCCCAGCCTCCTGCCACGCGGCCTGGTCCTGCTCACCCGGGCCCAGGTTCGCCGCAGGTGTTTGCCTTTTGCGGACACCAAGGACCGAGGGCCGCGGATGCCTTCACGGGGAGGGGGGCTGGAGCTCTGGGGGACCGAGGTCTCGGCGGTCACAGTCGCTTCTCGCGGAGTTTAGGCCAGACTTTAGAGAGCGGAAGTTGCCAGGTCCAAGTTTGCCGCCAGGCGGCAGGGTGGGGCAGTTTGAACCAGGGCAGGACTCTTAACTGCCCAGGCAGGGCTCAGGCCTGAGTCCCCCGGCAGAACCCGTCGGTGGGCGTGGGTTCCGCTCGATGGGGCTTGCTCCACCGGGCGCGAAACCTTGCCGGCCCCCGGCTCCGGCCCCAGGCGCCCCGGTCTTCTCTGGGCACTCTGCCTTGCGGGGGTGGGAGAGCTGCCGGGAAGTGTGTTCCACGGGAAAACTCGCGGTCTTCTGGGTGGCACGGAGGGCTTCCCTTTCCCCGGACAGGACTCCAGGGACCCTGTTAACCGGGCGCGGCTTTGCCAAGGGTGGGGCCCGTTGCCCGGAGGGCTGCTTGTGGTTGGGGGCCTTCCTGCGCATGCGCGGCCCCACTGTCTGGGCCTGAAACTAACCAGCCGCGGCTCGGACAAAAGCCATCTCCTGGGGGCCTCCCCCCTGTTCTTCCATCCGTAAAGGGGGACCCCTTTACGGATGGAAGAACAGGGGGATCTTCGCAGTGGTGGGGACGTGACGGAGGGGTCTCCGTGTTTTCCGCCACGTAGACAGGTTGCTCCCACCCTGGCCCCTTGTGTTTGAGCCGCTTGGAGGCAGAGGGCCGCCTATCCCGGGATGCAGGGGTCCTGCGGGGGTCAAGGGACGACGTGGACACTCTCCGGGCGAGAGAGGGCGCCTGCGCCCCGAGAGAGCCCCCGGCAAAATGCCCAGCCCTGGCCCCCATGGCTCCAGCTGCCTCCCCAGCCTCCTGCCACGCGGCCTGGTCCTGCTCACCCGGGCCCAGGTTCGCCGCAGGTGTTTGCCTTTTGCGGACACCAAGGACCGAGGGCCGCGGATGCCTTCACGGGGAGGGGGCTGGAGCTCTGGGGGACCGAGGTCTCGGCGGTCACAGTCGCTTCTCGCGGAGTTTAGGCCAGACTTTAGAGAGCGGAAGTTGCCAGGTCCAAGTTTGCCGCCAGGGGGCAGGGTGGGGCAGTTTGAACCAGGGCAGGACTCTTAACTGCCCAGGCAGGGCTCAGGCCTGAGTCCCCCGGCAGAACCCGTCGGTGGGCGTGGGTTCCGCTCGATGGGGCTGGCTCCACCGGGCGCGAAACCTTGCCGGCCCCCGGCTCCGGCCCCAGGCGCCCCGGTCTTCTCTGGGCACTCTGCCTTGCGGGGGTGGGAGAGCTGCCGGGAAGTGTGTTCCACGGGAAAACTCGCGGTCTTCTGGGTGGCACGGAGGGCTTCCCTTTCCCCGGGACAGGACTCCAGGGACCCTGTTAACCGGGCGCGCTTTGCCAAGGGTGGGGCCCGTTGCCCGGAGGGCTGCTTGTGGTTGGGGGCCTTCCTGCGCATGCGCGGCCCCACTGTCTGGGCCTGAAACTAACCAGCCGCGGCTCGGACAAAAGCCATCTCCTGGGGGCCTCCCCCCTGTTCTTCCATCCGTAAAGGGGGACCCCTTTACGGATGGAAGAACAGGGGGATCTCGCAGTGGTGGGACGTGACGGAGGGGTCTCCGTGTTTTCCGCCACGTAGACAGGTTGCTCCCACCCTGGCCCCTTGTGTTTGAGCCGCTTGGAGGCAGAGGGCCGCCTATCCCGGGATGCAGGGGTCCTGCGGGGGTCAAGGGACGACGTGGACACTCTCCGGGCGAGAGAGGGCGCCTGCGCCCCGAGAGAGCCCCCGGCAAAATGCCCAGCCCTGGCCCCCATGGCTCCAGCTGCCTCCCCAGCCTCCTGCCACGCGGCCTGGTCCTGCTCACCCGGGCCCAGGTTCGCCGCAGGTGTTTGCCTTTTGCGGACACCAAGGACCGAGGGCCGCGGATGCCTTCACGGGGAGGGGGGCTGGAGCTCTGGGGGACCGAGGTCTCGGCGGTCACAGTCGCTTCTCGCGGAGTTTAGGCCAGACTTTAGAGAGCGGAAGTTGCCAGGTCCAAGTTTGCCGCCAGGGGGCAGGGTGGGGCAGTTTGAACCAGGGCAGGACTCTTAACTGCCCAGGCAGGGCTCAGGCCTGAGTCCCCCGGCAGAACCCGTCGGTGGGCGTGGGTTCCGCTCGATGGGGCTGGCTCCACCGGGCGCGAAACCTTGCCGGCCCCCGGCTCCGGCCCCAGGCGCCCGGTCTTCTCTGGGCACTCTGCCTTGCGGGGGTGGGAGAGCTGCCGGGAGTGTGTTCCACGGGAAAACTCGCGGTCTTCTGGGTGGCACGGAGGGCTTCCCTTTCCCCGGACAGGACTCCAGGGACCCTGTTAACCGGGCGCGCTTTGCCAAGGGTGGGGCCCGTTGCCCGGAGGGCTGCTTGTGGTTGGGGGCCTTCCTGCGCATGCGCGGCCCCACTGTCTGGGCCTGAAACTAACCAGCCGCGGCTCGGACAAAAGCCATCTCCTGGGGGCCTCCCCCCTGTTCTTCCATCCGTAAAGGGGGACCCCTTTACGGATGGAAGAACAGGGGGATCTTCGCAGTGGTGGGGACGTGACGGAGGGGTCTCCGTGTTTTCCGCCACGTAGACAGGTTGCTCCCACCCTGGCCCCTTGTGTTTGAGCCGCTTGGAGGCAGAGGGCCGCCTATCCCGGGATGCAGGGGTCCTGCGGGGGTCAAGGGACGACGTGGACACTCTCCGGGCGAGAGAGGGCGCCTGCGCCCCGAGAGAGCCCCCGGCAAAATGCCCAGCCCTGGCCCCCATGGCTCCAGCTGCCTCCCCAGCCTCCTGCCACGCGGCCTGGTCCTGCTCACCCGGGCCCAGGTTCGCCGCAGGTGTTTGCCTTTTGCGGACACCAAGGACCGAGGGCCGCGGATGCCTTCACGGGGAGGGGGGCTGGAGCTCTGGGGGACCGAGGTCTCGGCGGTCACAGTCGCTTCTCGCGGAGTTTAGGCCAGACTTTAGAGAGCGGAAGTTGCCAGGTCCAAGTTTGCCGCCAGGGGGCAGGGTGGGGCAGTTTGAACCAGGGCAGGACTCTTAACTGCCCAGGCAGGGCTCAGGCCTGAGTCCCCCGGCAGAACCCGTCGGTGGGCGTGGGTTCCGCTCGATGGGGCTGGCTCCACCGGGCGCGAAACCTTGCCGGCCCCCGGCTCCGGCCCCAGGCGCCCGGTCTTCTCTGGGCACTCTGCCTTGCGGGGGTGGGAGAGCTGCCGGGAAGTGTGTTCCACGGGAAAACTCGCGGTCTTCTGGGTGGCACGGAGGGCTTCCCTTTCCCCGGACAGGACTCCAGGGACCCTGTTAACCGGGCGCGCTTTGCCAAGGGTGGGGCCCGTTGCCCGGAGGGCTGCTTGTGGTTGGGGGCCTTCCTGCGCATGCGCGGCCCCACTGTCTGGGCCTGAAACTACCAGCCGCGGCTCGGACAAAAGCCATCTCCTGGGGGCCTCCCCCCTGTTCTTCCATCCGTAAAGGGGGACCCCTTTACGGATGGAAGAACAGGGGGATCTTCGCAGTGGTGGGGACGTGACGGAGGGGTCTCCGTGTTTTCCGCCACGTAGACAGGTTGCTCCCACCCTGGCCCCTTGTGTTTGAGCCGCTTGGAGGCAGAGGGCCGCCTATCCCGGGATGCAGGGGTCCTGCGGGGGTCAAGGGACGACGTGGACACTCTCCGGGCGAGAGAGGGCGCCTGCGCCCCGAGAGAGCCCCCCGGCAAAATGCCCAGCCCTGGCCCCCATGGCTCCAGCTGCCTCCCCAGCCTCCTGCCACGCGGCCTGGTCCTGCTCACCCGGGCCCAGGTTCGCCGCAGGTGTTTGCCTTTTGCGGACACCAAGGACCGAGGGCCGCGGATGCCTTCACGGGGAGGGGGGCTGGAGCTCTGGGGGACCGAGGTCTCGGCGGTCACAGTCGCTTCTCGCGGAGTTTAGGCCAGACTTTAGAGAGCGGAAGTTGCCAGGTCCAAGTTTGCCGCCAGGCGGCAGGGTGGGGCAGTTTGAACCAGGGCAGGACTCTTAACTGCCCAGGCAGGGCTCAGGCCTGAGTCCCCCGGCAGAACCCGTCGGTGGGCGTGGGTTCCGCTCGATGGGGCTGGCTCCACCGGGCGCGAAACCTTGCCGGCCCCCGGCTCCGGCCCCAGGCGCCCCGGTCTTCTCTGGGCACTCTGCCTTGCGGGGGTGGGAGAGCTGCCGGGAAGTGTGTTCCACGGGAAAACTCGCGGTCTTCTGGGTGGCACGGAGGGCTTCCCTTTCCCCGGACAGGACTCCAGGGACCCTGTTAACCGGGCGCGCTTTGCCAAGGGTGGGGCCCGTTGCCCGGAGGGCTGCTTGTGGTTGGGGGCCTTCCTGCGCATGCGCGGCCCCACTGTCTGGGCCTGAAACTAAACCAGCCGCGGCTCGGACAAAAGCCATCTCCTGGGGGCCTCCCCCCTGTTCTTCCATCCGTAAAGGGGACCCCTTTACGGATGGAAGAACAGGGGGATCTTCGCAGTGGTGGGGACGTGACGGAGGGGTCTCCGTGTTTTCCGCCACGTAGACAGGTTGCTCCCAACCTGGCCCCTTGTGTTTGAGCCGCTTGGAGGCAGAGGGCCGCCTATCCCGGGATGCAGGGGTCCTGCGGGGGTCAAGGGACGACGTGGACACTCTCCGGGCGAGAGAGGGCGCCTGCGCCCCGAGAGAGCCCCGGCAAAATGCCCAGCCCTGGCCCCCATGGCTCCAGCTGCCTCCCCAGCCTCCTGCCACGCGGCCTGGTCCTGCTCACCCGGGCCCAGGTTCGCCGCAGGTGTTTGCCTTTTGCGGACACCAAGGACCGAGGGCCGCGGATGCCTTCACGGGGAGGGGGCTGGAGCTCTGGGGGACCGAGGTCTCGGCGGTCACAGTCGCTTCTCGCGGAGTTAGGCCAGACTTTAGAGAGCGGAAGTTGCCAGTCCAAGTTTGCCGCCAGGGGGCAGGGTGGGGCAGTTTGAACCAGGGCAGGACTCTTAACTGCCCAGGCAGGGCTCAGGCCTGAGGTCCCCCGGCAGAACCCGTCGGTGGGCGTGGGTTCCGCTCGATGGGGCTGGCTCCACCGGGCGCGAAACCTTGCCGGCCCCCGGCTCCGGCCCCAGGCGCCCCGGTCTTCTCTGGGCACTCTGCCTTGCGGGGGTGGGAGAGCTGCCGGGAAGTGTGTTCCACGGAAAACTCGCGGTCTTCTGGGTGGCACGGAGGGCTTCCCTTTCCCCGGACAGGACTCCAGGGACCCTGTTAACCGGGCGCGCTTTGCCAAGGGTGGGGCCCGTTGCCCGGAGGGCTGCTTGTGGTTGGGGGCCCTTCCTGCGCATGCGCGGCCCCACTGTCTGGGCCTGAAACTAACCAGCCGCGGCTCGGACAAAAGCCATCTCCTGGGGGCCTCCCCCCTGTTCTTCCATCCGTAAAGGGGGACCCCTTTACGGATGGAAGAACAGGGGGATCTTCGCAGTGGTGGGGACGTGACGGAGGGGTCCTCCGTGTTTTCCGCCACGTAGACAGGTTGCTCCCACCCTGGCCCCTTGTGTTTGAGCCGCTTGGAGGCAGAGGGCCGCCTATCCCGGGATGCAGGGGTCCTGCGGGGGTCAAGGGACGACGTGGACACTCTCCGGGCGAGAGAGGGCGCCTGCGCCCCGAGAGAGCCCCCGGCAAAATGCCCAGCCCTGGCCCCCATGGCTCCAGCTGCCTCCCCAGCCTCCTGCCACGCGGCCTGGTCCTGCTCACCCGGGCCCAGGTTCGCCGCAGGTGTTTGCCTTTTGCGGACACCAAGGACCGAGGGCCGCGGATGCCTTCACGGGAGGGGGGCTGGAGCTCTGGGGGACCGAGGTCTCGGCGGTCACAGTCGCTTCTCGCGGAGTTTAGGCCAGACTTTAGAGAGCGGAAGTTGCCAGGTCCAAGTTTGCCGCCAGGGGGCAGGGTGGGGCAGTTTGAACCAGGGCAGGACTCTTAACTGCCCAGGCAGGGCTCAGGCCTGAGTCCCCCGGCAGAACCCGTCGGTGGGCGTGGGTTCCGCTCGATGGGGCTGGCTCCACCGGGCGCGAAACCTTGCCGGCCCCCGGCTCCGGCCCCAGGCGCCCCGGTCTTCTCTGGGCACTCTGCCTTGCGGGGTGGGAGAGCTGCCGGGAAGTGTGTTCCACGGGAAAACTCGCGGTCTTCTGGGTGGCACGGAGGGCTTCCCTTTCCCCGGACAGGACTCCAGGGACCCTGTTAACCGGAGCGCGCTTTGCCAAGGGTGGGGCCCGTTGCCCGGAGGGCTGCTTGTGGTTGGGGGCCTTCCTGCGCATGCGCGGCCCCACTGTCTGGGCCTGAAACTAACCAGCCGCGGCTCGGACAAAAGCCATCTCCTGGGGGCCTCCCCCTGTTCTTCCATCCGTAAAGGGGGACCCCTTTACGGATGGAAGAACAGGGGGATCTTCGCAGTGGTGGGGACGTGACGGAGGGGTCTCCGTGTTTTCCGCCACGTAGACAGGTTGCTCCCACCCTGGCCCCTTGTGTTTGAGCCGCTTGGAGGCAGAGGGCCGCCTATCCCGGGATGCAGGGTCCTGCGGGGGTCAAAGGGACGACGTGGACACTCTCCGGGCGAGAGAGGGCGCCTGCGCCCCGAGAGAGCCCCCGGCAAAATGCCCAGCCCTGGCCCCCATGGCTCCAGCTGCCTCCCCAGCCTCCTGCCACGCGGCCTGGTCCTGCTCACCCGGGCCCAGGTTCGCCGCAGGTGTTTGCCTTTTGCGGACACCAAGGACCGAGGGCCGCGGATGCCTTCACGGGGAGGGGGGCTGGAGCTCTGGGGGACCGAGGTCTCGGCGGTCACAGTCGCTTCTCGCGGAGTTTAGGCCAGACTTTAGAGAGCGGAAGTTGCCAGGTCCAAGTTTGCCGCCAGGCGGCAGGGTGGGGCAGTTTGAACCAGGGCAGGACTCTTAACTGCCCAGGCAGGGCTCAGGCCTGAGTCCCCCGGCAGAACCCGTCGGTGGGCGTGGGTTCCGCTCGATGGGGCTGGCTCCACCGGGCGCGAAACCTTGCCGGCCCCGGCTCCGGCCCCAGGCGCCCCGGTCTTCTCTGGGCACTCTGCCTTGCGGGGGTGGGAGAGCTGCCGGGAAGTGTGTTCCACGGGAAAACTCGCGGTCTTCTGGGTGGCACGGAGGGCTTCCCTTTCCCCGGACAGGACTCCAGGGACCCTGTTAACCGGGCGCGCTTTGCCAAGGGTGGGGCCCGTTGCCCGGAGGGCTGCTTGTGGTTGGGGGCCTTCCTGCGCATTGCGCGGCCCCACTGTCTGGGCCTGAAACTAACCAGCCGCGGCTCGGACAAAAGCCATCTCCTGGGGGCCTCCCCCCTGTTCTTCCATCCGTAAAGGGGGACCCCTTTACGGATGGAAGAACAGGGGGATCTTCGCAGTGGTGGGGACGTGACGGAGGGGTCTCCGTGTTTTCCGCCACGTAGACAGGT
>NW_026527503.1:0-33430 GCF_022682495.2 Desmodus rotundus
GCTAGGCGTCTCTGAGACAAAAGCCATCTCCTGGGGGCCTCCCCCCTGTTCTTCCATCCGTAAGGGGAGACCCCCTTACGGATGGAAGAACAGGGGGATCTTCACAGTGGGGAGGACGGGACGGAGGGGTCTGCGGGTTTGCCGCCACGTAGGCCAGTTGCTCGCACCCCGGCCCCACGTGTCCCAGCTCCATGGACGAGGTGGGCCGCTTATGGCGGGATGCAGGCGTCCTGCGGGGGTCAGGGGACGGCGTGGGCACTCCCCGGGCGAGAGAGGGCGCCTGGGACCCGAGAGAGCACCCGGGAAAATGCCCAGCCCTGGCCCCCGTGGCTCCAGTGGCCTCCCCAGGCTCCTGCCGTGGGGCCTGGTCCCTCTCGCCTGGGCCCAGGTTCTCCGCAGGTGAATGCCTTTTGCGGACACCAAGGACCACAGGCCGCGGATCCCTTCACGGGGAGGGGGGGTTCGAGCTCTGTGGGACCCAGGTCGCAGCGCACACAGTCC
This sequence comes from Desmodus rotundus, assembly GCF_022682495.2. Taxonomy (NCBI): domain Eukaryota; kingdom Metazoa; phylum Chordata; class Mammalia; order Chiroptera; family Phyllostomidae; genus Desmodus; species Desmodus rotundus. The sequence goes on from NW_026527503.1 coordinate 502, forward strand.
CTTCTCGCAAAGTTCAGCCCAGACTTTAGAGAGTAGAAGCGTCTAGGTGCAAGTTTGCCGCCTCGGGGCAGGGTGGGGCCGTTTGAGCCAAGAGAGACTCTTAGCCCCCCAGGCAGGTCTCAGGCCCGAGACCCCCAGGGAGACCCGGTCCCTGGGCGTGGGTCCCGCCCGCCCGGGCCCGACCCACCTGGCCCGGAACCGTGGCCCGACCCTCTTCCCGGCCCCAGGTCCCTAGTTCTTCCCTGGCACTCTGCCTCTGGCGGGGTGGGAGACGGGCTGGCAAGTGTGGTCCACGGGAAAAGGAACGGACCTCTGGGTGGCGGGGAGAGCTTCCAGTTCCACGGACATGACCACAAGGACCCTGTGCAGCAGGCCTGATATGTCCAGGGTGGGGCCCGTTGCCCCGAGGGAGGCTTCTGGTGGGGCTGCCTGGCCTGAGCCTGCCGGGTCCGGCGTCTTGGCCCGAAACCCGCCAGCCGCGGCTCTGACCAAAGCCATCTCCTGGGGGCCTCCCCCCTGTCCTTTCGCAGTTGGGAGGTCGGGACGGAGGGGTCTGCGCGCTTCCAGCCACTTAGCCCAGTGACCCGCAGCCTGGCCCCAGAGTTCCAAGCTCCACGGAGGCAGGGGGCCTCTTATCACGGGAAGCAGGTGTCTCGCGGGGCTCAAGGGACGGCGTGGGCACTCTCTAGGCGAGAGAGTGTACCCGAGCCCCGAGAGAGCCCCGGGGAGAGCCCGAGGCCTGGCCGCAGAGGCTGCCATTGCCTCCCCGGGCTCCTACCATGGGGCCTGGCCGTGCTCGCCCGAGGCCCAGGTTCACCGCAGGTGAATGCCTTTTGCGGACGCCAAGGACAGGAGGTGGCCGATTCCCTCACAGAGGTGGGGGTTCGAGCTCTGGGGGACTGAGGTCGCAGCGGTCACACTCCATTTTTGGGTGGTTCAGCAGAGACTGGAGGGTTGAAGCGGCTGGGTCCAAGTCTGCCGCCTTGTGGCAGGGTGGGGGCGTTGCAGGCGAAGCAAGGCTCTTAGCCTCCCAGGCCGGGCACAGGCCAGACTCCCCAATGGAGAACCGGTCCTTGGACGAGGGTCCCGCCCGCCCGCCCGGAACCGCTCCACCTGGCGCGGAACCGTGGCCGGCCCCTCTTCCAGGCACCAGGTCCCTAGTTCTTCCCTGGCACTCTGCGTCTACGGGGGTGGGAGAGCTGCTGGGAAGTGTGGTCCACGGGAAAACGCGCGGTCCTCTGGGTGGCAAGGAGGGCTTCCGTTAACTCTGACACCAGCCCAGGGACCCTGTGAACCTGGCCTGATATCTCAAGGGGTGGGGGGGGCACGTTGCCCGGAGGGATGCTCTTGGGGTGGGGCCTGCTTGCACCTGCGCGGCCCCGCCTCTTGGCCCGAAACCACCCAGCCGCGGCTCGGACAAAAGCCATCTCCTGGGGGCCTCCCCCCTGTTCTTCCATCCGTAAAGGGGGACCCCTTTACGGATGGAAGAACAGGGGGATCTTCGCAGTGATGGTGACTGGACGGAGGGGTCTGCGGGTTTGCCGCCACGTAGGCCAGTTGCTCGCACATCGGCCCCGTGTGTCCAAGCCCCATGGAGGCAGAGGGCCGCTTATCTCAGGATGCAGGTGTCGTGCGGGGGTCAAGGGATGGCGTGGGCACTCCCCGGGTGAGAGAGGGCACCTGGGCCCCGAGAGAGCCCCCGGGAAAATCCCAAGCCCGGGCCCCCTTGGCTCCAGAGGCTTCCCCAGGCTCCAGCCCTGTGGCCTGGTCCTGCTCACCTGGGCCCGACTTCACTGCAGGTGAATGCCTTTTGCGGACACCAAGGCCCGGAGGCCGCGGATGCCTTCACGGGGAGGGGTGTTCGAGCTCTGGGGGATCGAGGTCTCAGCGGTCACAGTCCCTTCTCGAGCAGTTTAGGCCAGATTTTAGAGAGTGAAGTCGCTGGGTCCAAGTTTGCCACCTCGGGGCAGGGTGGGGCAGTTTGAGCCAAAGCAAGACTCTTAGCAGCCCAGGCGGGGCGCAGGCCTGAGTCTCCGGGGGAGAACCCGTCCGTGGACGTGGGTCACGCCCGCTGGGACCCGCTCCCCCTGGCGCAGAACCGTGGCCAGCACCCCGTCTGGGCCCCAGGTCCCTAGTTCTTCCCTGGCACTCTGCCTCTGCGGGGGTGGGAGACGTGCCGGGAGGTGTGGTCCACGGGAAATAGTGCGGTCCTCTGGGTGGCAGGGAGAGCTTCCAGTTCCACGGACACGACCCCAGGGACCCTGTGAACCTGGCCTCATATGTCCAGGGTGGGGCACGTTGCCCTGAGGGAGGCTTCTGGTGGGGCTGCCTGCCCTGAGCCTGTAGGTCCTGCATCTCGGCCCCAAACCGGCTAGGCGTCTCTGAGACAAAAGCCATCTCCTGGGGGCCTCCCCCCTGTTCTTCCATCCGTAAGGGGAGACCCCCTTACGGATGGAAGAACAGGGGGATCTTCACAGTGGGGAGGACGGGACGGAGGGGTCTGCGGGTTTGCCGCCACGTAGGCCAGTTGCTCGCACCCCGGCCCCACGTGTCCCAGCTCCATGGACGAGGTGGGCCGCTTATGGCGGGATGCAGGCGTCCTGCGGGGGTCAGGGGACGGCGTGGGCACTCCCCGGGCGAGAGAGGGCGCCTGGGACCCGAGAGAGCACCCGGGAAAATGCCCAGCCCTGGCCCCCGTGGCTCCAGTGGCCTCCCCAGGCTCCTGCCGTGGGGCCTGGTCCCTCTCGCCTGGGCCCAGGTTCTCCGCAGGTGAATGCCTTTTGCGGACACCAAGGACCACAGGACGCGGATCCCTTCACGGGGAGGGGGGGTTCGAGCTCTGTGGGACCCAGGTCGCAGCGCACACAGTCCCTTCTCGCAAAGTTCAGCCCAGACTTTAGAGAGTACAAGCGTCTGGGTGCAAGTTTGCCGCCTCGGGGCAGGGTGGGGCCGTTTGAGCCAAGAGAGACTCTTAGCCCCCCAGGCAGGTCTCAGGCCCGAGACCCCCAGGGAGACCCGGTCCCTGGGCGTGGGTCCCGCCCGCCCGGGCCCGACCCACCTGGCCCGGAACCGTGGCCCGACCCTCTTCCGGGCCCCAGGTCCCTAGTTCTTCCCTGGCACTCTGCCTCTGGCGGGGTGGGAGACGGGCTGGCAAGTGTGGTCCACGGGAAAAGGAACGGACCTCTGGGTGGCGGGGAGAGCTTCCAGTTCCACGGACATGACCACAAGGACCCTGTGCAGCAGGCCTGATATGTCCAGGGTGGGGCCCGTTGCCCCGAGGGAGGCTTCTGGTGGGGCTGCCTGGCCTGAGCCTGCCGGGTCCGGCGTCTTGGCCCGAAACCCGCCAGCCGCGGCTCTGACCAAAGCCATCTCCTGGGGGCCTCCCCCCTGTCCTTTCGCAGTTGGGAGGTCGGGACGGAGGGGTCTGCGCGCTTCCAGCCACTTAGCCCAGTGACCCGCAGCCTGGCCCCAGAGTTCCAAGCTCCACGGAGGCAGGGGGCCTCTTATCACGGGAAGCAGGTGTCTCGCGGGGCTCAAGGGACGGCGTGGGCACTCTCTAGGCGAGAGAGTGTACCCGAGCCCCGAGAGAGCCCCGGGGAGAGCCCGACGCCTGGCCGCAGAGGCTGCCATTGCCTCCCCGGGCTCCTACCATGGGGCCTGGCCGTGCTCGCCCGAGGCCCAGGTTCACCGCAGGTGAATGCCTTTTGCGGACGCCAAGGACAGGAGGTGGCCGATTCCCTCACAGAGGTGGGGGTTCGAGCTCTGGGGGACTGAGGTCGCAGCGGTCACACTCCATTTTTGGGTGGTTCAGCAGAGACTGGAGGGTTGAAGCGGCTGGGTCCAAGTCTGCCGCCTTGTGGCAGGGTGGGGGCGTTGCAGGCGAAGCAAGGCTCTTAGCCTCCCAGGCCGGGCACAGGCCAGACTCCCCAATGGAGAACCGGTCCTTGGACGAGGGTCCCGCCCGCCCGCCCGGAACCGCTCCACCTGGCGCGGAACCGTGGCCGGCCCCTCTTCCAGGCACCAGGTCCCTAGTTCTTCCCTGGCACTCTGCGTCTACGGGGGTGGGAGAGCTGCTGGGAAGTGTGGTCCACGGGAAAACGCGCGGTCCTCTGGGTGGCAGGGAGGGCTTCCGTTAACTCTGACACCAGCCCAGGGACCCTGTGAACCTGGCCTGATATCTCAAGGGGGGAGGGGGGGGGCACGTTGCCCGGAGGGATGCTCTTGGGGTGGGGCCTGCTTGCACCTGCGCGGCCCCGCCTCTTGGCCCGAAACCACCCAGCCGCGGCTCGGACAAAAGCCATCTCCTGGGGGCCTCCCCCCTGTTCTTCCATCCGTAAAGGGGGACCCCTTTACGGATGGAAGAACAGGGGGATCTTCGCAGTGATGGTGACTGGACGGAGGGGTCTGCGGGTTTGCCGCCACGTAGGCCAGTTGCTCGCACATCGGCCCCGTGTGTCCAAGCCCCATGGAGGCAGAGGGCCGCTTATCTCAGGATGCAGGTGTCGTGCGGGGGTCAAGGGATGGCGTGGGCACTCCCCGGGTGAGAGAGGGCACCTGGGCCCCGAGAGAGCCCCCGGGAAAATCCCAAGCCCGGGCCCCCTTGGCTCCAGAGGCTTCCCCAGGCTCCAGCCCTGTGGCCTGGTCCTGCTCACCTGGGCCCGACTTCACTGCAGGTGAATGCCTTTTGCGGACACCAAGGCCCGGAGGCCGCGGATGCCTTCACGGGGAGGGGGGTTCGAGCTCTGGGGGATCGAGGTCTCAGCGGTCACAGTCCCTTCTCGAGCAGTTTAGGCCAGATTTTAGAGAGTGAAGTCGCTGGGTCCAAGTTTGCCACCTCGTGGCAGGGTGGGGCAGTTTGAGCCAAAGCAAGACTCTTAGCAGCCCAGGCGGGGCGCAGGCCTGAGTCTCCGGGGGAGAACCCGTCCGTGGACGTGGGTCACGCCCGCTGGGACCCGCTCCCCCTGGCGCAGAACCGTGGCCAGCACCCCGTCTGGGCCCCAGGTCCCTAGTTCTTCCCTGGCACTCTGCCTCTGCGGGGGTGGGAGACGTGCCGGGAGGTGTGGTCCACGGGAAATAGTGCGGTCCTCTGGGTGGCAGGGAGAGCTTCCAGTTCCACGGACACGACCCCAGGGACCCTGTGAACCTGGCCTCATATGTCCAGGGTGGGGCACGTTGCCCTGAGGGAGGCTTCTGGTGGGGCTGCCTGCCCTGAGCCTGTAGGTCCTGCATCTCGGCCCCAAACCGGCTAGGCGTCTCTGAGACAAAAGCCATCTCCTGGGGGCCTCCCCCCTGTTCTTCCATCCGTAAGGGGAGACCCCCTTACGGATGGAAGAACAGGGGGATCTTCACAGTGGGGAGGACGGGACGGAGGGGTCTGCGGGTTTGCCGCCACGTAGGCCAGTTGCTCGCACCCCGGCCCCACGTGTCCCAGCTCCATGGACGAGGTGGGCCGCTTATGGCGGGATGCAGGCGTCCTGCGGGGGTCAGGGGACGGCGTGGGCACTCCCCGGGCGAGAGAGGGCGCCTGGGACCCGAGAGAGCACCCGGGAAAATGCCCAGCCCTGGCCCCCGTGGCTCCAGTGGCCTCCCCAGGCTCCTGCCGTGGGGCCTGGTCCCTCTCGCCTGGGCCCAGGTTCTCCGCAGGTGAATGCCTTTTGCGGACACCAAGGACCACAGGCCGCGGATCCCTTCACGGGGAGGGGGGGTTCGAGCTCTGTGGGACCCAGGTCGCAGCGCACACAGTCCCTTCTCGCAAAGTTCAGCCCAGACTTTAGAGAGTACAAGCGTCTGGGTGCAAGTTTGCCGCCTCGGGGCAGGGTGGGGCCGTTTGAGCCAAGAGAGACTCTTAGCCCCCCAGGCAGGTCTCAGGCCCGAGACCCCCAGGGAGACCCGGTCCCTGGGCGTGGGTCCCGCCCGCCCGGGCCCGACCCACCTGGCCCGGAACCGTGGCCCGACCCTCTTCCCGGCCCCAGGTCCCTAGTTCTTCCCTGGCACTCTGCCTCTGGCGGGGTGGGAGACGGGCTGGCAAGTGTGGTCCACGGGAAAAGGAACGGACCTCTGGGTGGCGGGGAGAGCTTCCAGTTCCACGGACATGACCACAAGGACCCTGTGCAGCAGGCCTGATATGTCCAGGGTGGGGCCCGTTGCCCCGAGGGAGGCTTCTGGTGGGGCTGCCTGGCCTGAGCCTGCCGGGTCCGGCGTCTTGGCCCGAAACCCGCCAGCCGCGGCTCTGACCAAAGCCATCTCCTGGGGGCCTCCCCCCTGTCCTTTCGCAGTTGGGAGGTCGGGACGGAGGGGTCTGCGCGCTTCCAGCCACTTAGCCCAGTGACCCGCAGCCTGGCCCCAGAGTTCCAAGCTCCACGGAGGCAGGGGGCCTCTTATCACGGGAAGCAGGTGTCTCGCGGGGCTCAAGGGACGGCGTGGGCACTCTCTAGGCGAGAGAGTGTACCCGAGCCCCGAGAGAGCCCCGGGGAGAGCCCGACGCCTGGCCGCAGAGGCTGCCATTGCCTCCCCGGGCTCCTACCATGGGGCCTGGCCGTGCTCGCCCGAGGCCCAGGTTCACCGCAGGTGAATGCCTTTTGCGGACGCCAAGGACAGGAGGTGGCCGATTCCCTCACAGAGGTGGGGGTTCGAGCTCTGGGGGACTGAGGTCGCAGCGGTCACACTCCATTTTTGGGTGGTTCAGCAGAGACTGGAGGGTTGAAGCGGCTGGGTCCAAGTCTGCCGCCTTGTGGCAGGGTGGGGGCGTTGCAGGCGAAGCAAGGCTCTTAGCCTCCCAGGCCGGGCACAGGCCAGACTCCCCAATGGAGAACCGGTCCTTGGACGAGGGTCCCGCCCGCCCGCCCGGAACCGCTCCACCTGGCGCGGAACCGTGGCCGGCCCCTCTTCCAGGCACCAGGTCCCTAGTTCTTCCCTGGCACTCTGCGTCTACGGGGGTGGGAGAGCTGCTGGGAAGTGTGGTCCACGGGAAAACGCGCGGTCCTCTGGGTGGCAGGGAGGGCTTCCGTTAACTCTGACACCAGCCCAGGGACCCTGTGAACCTGGCCTGATATCTCAAGGGGGGAGGGGGGGGGGCACGTTGCCCGGAGGGATGCTCTTGGGGTGGGGCCTGCTTGCACCTGCGCGGCCCCGCCTCTTGGCCCGAAACCACCCAGCCGCGGCTCGGACAAAAGCCATCTCCTGGGGGCCTCCCCCCTGTTCTTCCATCCGTAAAGGGGGACCCCTTTACGGATGGAAGAACAGGGGGATCTTCGCAGTGATGGTGACTGGACGGAGGGGTCTGCGGGTTTGCCGCCACGTAGGCCAGTTGCTCGCACATCGGCCCCGTGTGTCCAAGCCCCATGGAGGCAGAGGGCCGCTTATCTCAGGATGCAGGTGTCGTGCGGGGGTCAAGGGATGGCGTGGGCACTCCCCGGGTGAGAGAGGGCACCTGGGCCCCGAGAGAGCCCCCGGGAAAATCCCAAGCCCGGGCCCCCTTGGCTCCAGAGGCTTCCCCAGGCTCCAGCCCTGTGGCCTGGTCCTGCTCACCTGGGCCCGACTTCACTGCAGGTGAATGCCTTTTGCGGACACCAAGGCCCGGAGGCCGCGGATGCCTTCACGGGGAGGGGGGTTCGAGCTCTGGGGGATCGAGGTCTCAGCGGTCACAGTCCCTTCTCGAGCAGTTTAGGCCAGATTTTAGAGAGTGAAGTCGCTGGGTCCAAGTTTGCCACCTCGGGGCAGGGTGGGGCAGTTTGAGCCAAAGCAAGACTCTTAGCAGCCCAGGCGGGGCGCAGGCCTGAGTCTCCGGGGGAGAACCCGTCCGTGGACGTGGGTCACGCCCGCTGGGACCCGCTCCCCCTGGCGCAGAACCGTGGCCAGCACCCCGTCTGGGCCCCAGGTCCCTAGTTCTTCCCTGGCACTCTGCCTCTGCGGGGGTGGGAGACGTGCCGGGAGGTGTGGTCCACGGGAAATAGTGCGGTCCTCTGGGTGGCAGGGAGAGCTTCCAGTTCCACGGACACGACCCCAGGGACCCTGTGAACCTGGCCTCATATGTCCAGGGTGGGGCACGTTGCCCTGAGGGAGGCTTCTGGTGGGGCTGCCTGCCCTGAGCCTGTAGGTCCTGCATCTCGGCCCCAAACCGGCTAGGCGTCTCTGAGACAAAAGCCATCTCCTGGGGGCCTCCCCCCTGTTCTTCCATCCGTAAGGGGAGACCCCCTTACGGATGGAAGAACAGGGGGATCTTCACAGTGGGGAGGACGGGACGGAGGGGTCTGCGGGTTTGCCGCCACGTAGGCCAGTTGCTCGCACCCCGGCCCCACGTGTCCCAGCTCCATGGACGAGGTGGGCCGCTTATGGCGGGATGCAGGCGTCCTGCGGGGGTCAGGGGACGGCGTGGGCACTCCCCGGGCGAGAGAGGGCGCCTGGGACCCGAGAGAGCACCCGGGAAAATGCCCAGCCCTGGCCCCCGTGGCTCCAGTGGCCTCCCCAGGCTCCTGCCGTGGGGCCTGGTCCCTCTCGCCTGGGCCCAGGTTCTCCGCAGGTGAATGCCTTTTGCGGACACCAAGGACCACAGGCCGCGGATCCCTTCACGGGGAGGGGGGGTTCGAGCTCTGTGGGACCCAGGTCGCAGCGCACACAGTCCCTTCTCGCAAAGTTCAGCCCAGACTTTAGAGAGTACAAGCGTCTGGGTGCAAGTTTGCCGCCTCGGGGCAGGGTGGGGCCGTTTGAGCCAAGAGAGACTCTTAGCCCCCCAGGCAGGTCTCAGGCCCGAGACCCCCAGGGAGACCCGGTCCCTGGGCGTGGGTCCCGCCCGCCCGGGCCCGACCCACCTGGCCCGGAACCGTGGCCCGACCCTCTTCCCGGCCCCAGGTCCCTAGTTCTTCCCTGGCACTCTGCCTCTGGCGGGGTGGGAGACGGGCTGGCAAGTGTGGTCCACGGGAAAAGGAACGGACCTCTGGGTGGCGGGGAGAGCTTCCAGTTCCACGGACATGACCACAAGGACCCTGTGCAGCAGGCCTGATATGTCCAGGGTGGGGCCCGTTGCCCCGAGGGAGGCTTCTGGTGGGGCTGCCTGGCCTGAGCCTGCCGGGTCCGGCGTCTTGGCCCGAAACCCGCCAGCCGCGGCTCTGACCAAAGCCATCTCCTGGGGGCCTCCCCCCTGTCCTTTCGCAGTTGGGAGGTCGGGACGGAGGGGTCTGCGCGCTTCCAGCCACTTAGCCCAGTGACCCGCAGCCTGGCCCCAGAGTTCCAAGCTCCACGGAGGCAGGGGGCCTCTTATCACGGGAAGCAGGTGTCTCGCGGGGCTCAAGGGACGGCGTGGGCACTCTCTAGGCGAGAGAGTGTACCCGAGCCCCGAGAGAGCCCCGGGGAGAGCCCGACGCCTGGCCGCAGAGGCTGCCATTGCCTCCCCGGGCTCCTACCATGGGGCCTGGCCGTGCTCGCCCGAGGCCCAGGTTCACCGCAGGTGAATGCCTTTTGCGGACGCCAAGGACAGGAGGTGGCCGATTCCCTCACAGAGGTGGGGGTTCGAGCTCTGGGGGACTGAGGTCGCAGCGGTCACACTCCATTTTTGGGTGGTTCAGCAGAGACTGGAGGGTTGAAGCGGCTGGGTCCAAGTCTGCCGCCTTGTGGCAGGGTGGGGGCGTTGCAGGCGAAGCAAGGCTCTTAGCCTCCCAGGCCGGGCACAGGCCAGACTCCCCAATGGAGAACCGGTCCTTGGACGAGGGTCCCGCCCGCCCGCCCGGAACCGCTCCACCTGGCGCGGAACCGTGGCCGGCCCCTCTTCCAGGCACCAGGTCCCTAGTTCTTCCCTGGCACTCTGCGTCTACGGGGGTGGGAGAGCTGCTGGGAAGTGTGGTCCACGGGAAAACGCGCGGTCCTCTGGGTGGCAGGGAGGGCTTCCGTTAACTCTGACACCAGCCCAGGGACCCTGTGAACCTGGCCTGATATCTCAAGGGGGGAGGGGGGGGGCACGTTGCCCGGAGGGATGCTCTTGGGGTGGGGCCTGCTTGCACCTGCGCGGCCCCGCCTCTTGGCCCGAAACCACCCAGCCGCGGCTCGGACAAAAGCCATCTCCTGGGGGCCTCCCCCCTGTTCTTCCATCCGTAAAGGGGGACCCCTTTACGGATGGAAGAACAGGGGGATCTTCGCAGTGATGGTGACTGGACGGAGGGGTCTGCGGGTTTGCCGCCACGTAGGCCAGTTGCTCGCACATCGGCCCCGTGTGTCCAAGCCCCATGGAGGCAGAGGGCCGCTTATCTCAGGATGCAGGTGTCGTGCGGGGGTCAAGGGATGGCGTGGGCACTCCCCGGGTGAGAGAGGGCACCTGGGCCCCGAGAGAGCCCCCGGGAAAATCCCAAGCCCGGGCCCCCTTGGCTCCAGAGGCTTCCCCAGGCTCCAGCCCTGTGGCCTGGTCCTGCTCACCTGGGCCCGACTTCACTGCAGGTGAATGCCTTTTGCGGACACCAAGGCCCGGAGGCCGCGGATGCCTTCACGGGGAGGGGGGTTCGAGCTCTGGGGGATCGAGGTCTCAGCGGTCACAGTCCCTTCTCGAGCAGTTTAGGCCAGATTTTAGAGAGTGAAGTCGCTGGGTCCAAGTTTGCCACCTCGGGGCAGGGTGGGGCAGTTTGAGCCAAAGCAAGACTCTTAGCAGCCCAGGCGGGGCGCAGGCCTGAGTCTCCGGGGGAGAACCCGTCCGTGGACGTGGGTCACGCCCGCTGGGACCCGCTCCCCCTGGCGCAGAACCGTGGCCAGCACCCCGTCTGGGCCCCAGGTCCCTAGTTCTTCCCTGGCACTCTGCCTCTGCGGGGGTGGGAGACGTGCCGGGAGGTGTGGTCCACGGGAAATAGTGCGGTCCTCTGGGTGGCAGGGAGAGCTTCCAGTTCCACGGACACGACCCCAGGGACCCTGTGAACCTGGCCTCATATGTCCAGGGTGGGGCACGTTGCCCTGAGGGAGGCTTCTGGTGGGGCTGCCTGCCCTGAGCCTGTAGGTCCTGCATCTCGGCCCCAAACCGGCTAGGCGTCTCTGAGACAAAAGCCATCTCCTGGGGGCCTCCCCCCTGTTCTTCCATCCGTAAGGGGAGACCCCCTTACGGATGGAAGAACAGGGGGATCTTCACAGTGGGGAGGACGGGACGGAGGGGTCTGCGGGTTTGCCGCCACGTAGGCCAGTTGCTCGCACCCCGGCCCCACGTGTCCCAGCTCCATGGACGAGGTGGGCCGCTTATGGCGGGATGCAGGCGTCCTGCGGGGGTCAGGGGACGGCGTGGGCACTCCCCGGGCGAGAGAGGGCGCCTGGGACCCGAGAGAGCACCCGGGAAAATGCCCAGCCCTGGCCCCCGTGGCTCCAGTGGCCTCCCCAGGCTCCTGCCGTGGGGCCTGGTCCCTCTCGCCTGGGCCCAGGTTCTCCGCAGGTGAATGCCTTTTGCGGACACCAAGGACCACAGGCCGCGGATCCCTTCACGGGGAGGGGGGGTTCGAGCTCTGTGGGACCCAGGTCGCAGCGCACACAGTCCCTTCTCGCAAAGTTCAGCCCAGACTTTAGAGAGTACAAGCGTCTGGGTGCAAGTTTGCCGCCTCGGGGCAGGGTGGGGCCGTTTGAGCCAAGAGAGACTCTTAGCCCCCCAGGCAGGTCTCAGGCCCGAGACCCCCAGGGAGACCCGGTCCCTGGGCGTGGGTCCCGCCCGCCCGGGCCCGACCCACCTGGCCCGGAACCGTGGCCCGACCCTCTTCCCGGCCCCAGGTCCCTAGTTCTTCCCTGGCACTCTGCCTCTGGCGGGGTGGGAGACGGGCTGGCAAGTGTGGTCCACGGGAAAAGGAACGGACCTCTGGGTGGCGGGGAGAGCTTCCAGTTCCACGGACATGACCACAAGGACCCTGTGCAGCAGGCCTGATATGTCCAGGGTGGGGCCCGTTGCCCCGAGGGAGGCTTCTGGTGGGGCTGCCTGGCCTGAGCCTGCCGGGTCCGGCGTCTTGGCCCGAAACCCGCCAGCCGCGGCTCTGACCAAAGCCATCTCCTGGGGGCCTCCCCCCTGTCCTTTCGCAGTTGGGAGGTCGGGACGGAGGGGTCTGCGCGCTTCCAGCCACTTAGCCCAGTGACCCGCAGCCTGGCCCCAGAGTTCCAAGCTCCACGGAGGCAGGGGGCCTCTTATCACGGGAAGCAGGTGTCTCGCGGGGCTCAAGGGACGGCGTGGGCACTCTCTAGGCGAGAGAGTGTACCCGAGCCCCGAGAGAGCCCCGGGGAGAGCCCGACGCCTGGCCGCAGAGGCTGCCATTGCCTCCCCGGGCTCCTACCATGGGGCCTGGCCGTGCTCGCCCGAGGCCCAGGTTCACCGCAGGTGAATGCCTTTTGCGGACGCCAAGGACAGGAGGTGGCCGATTCCCTCACAGAGGTGGGGGTTCGAGCTCTGGGGGACTGAGGTCGCAGCGGTCACACTCCATTTTTGGGTGGTTCAGCAGAGACTGGAGGGTTGAAGCGGCTGGGTCCAAGTCTGCCGCCTTGTGGCAGGGTGGGGGCGTTGCAGGCGAAGCAAGGCTCTTAGCCTCCCAGGCCGGGCACAGGCCAGACTCCCCAATGGAGAACCGGTCCTTGGACGAGGGTCCCGCCCGCCCGCCCGGAACCGCTCCACCTGGCGCGGAACCGTGGCCGGCCCCTCTTCCAGGCACCAGGTCCCTAGTTCTTCCCTGGCACTCTGCGTCTACGGGGGTGGGAGAGCTGCTGGGAAGTGTGGTCCACGGGAAAACGCGCGGTCCTCTGGGTGGCAGGGAGGGCTTCCGTTAACTCTGACACCAGCCCAGGGACCCTGTGAACCTGGCCTGATATCTCAAGGGGGGAGGGGGGGGGCACGTTGCCCGGAGGGATGCTCTTGGGGTGGGGCCTGCTTGCACCTGCGCGGCCCCGCCTCTTGGCCCGAAACCACCCAGCCGCGGCTCGGACAAAAGCCATCTCCTGGGGGCCTCCCCCCTGTTCTTCCATCCGTAAAGGGGGACCCCTTTACGGATGGAAGAACAGGGGGATCTTCGCAGTGATGGTGACTGGACGGAGGGGTCTGCGGGTTTGCCGCCACGTAGGCCAGTTGCTCGCACATCGGCCCCGTGTGTCCAAGCCCCATGGAGGCAGAGGGCCGCTTATCTCAGGATGCAGGTGTCGTGCGGGGGTCAAGGGATGGCGTGGGCACTCCCCGGGTGAGAGAGGGCACCTGGGCCCCGAGAGAGCCCCCGGGAAAATCCCAAGCCCGGGCCCCCTTGGCTCCAGAGGCTTCCCCAGGCTCCAGCCCTGTGGCCTGGTCCTGCTCACCTGGGCCCGACTTCACTGCAGGTGAATGCCTTTTGCGGACACCAAGGCCCGGAGGCCGCGGATGCCTTCACGGGGAGGGGGGTTCGAGCTCTGGGGGATCGAGGTCTCAGCGGTCACAGTCCCTTCTCGAGCAGTTTAGGCCAGATTTTAGAGAGTGAAGTCGCTGGGTCCAAGTTTGCCACCTCGGGGCAGGGTGGGGCAGTTTGAGCCAAAGCAAGACTCTTAGCAGCCCAGGCGGGGCGCAGGCCTGAGTCTCCGGGGGAGAACCCGTCCGTGGACGTGGGTCACGCCCGCTGGGACCCGCTCCCCCTGGCGCAGAACCGTGGCCAGCACCCCGTCTGGGCCCCAGGTCCCTAGTTCTTCCCTGGCACTCTGCCTCTGCGGGGGTGGGAGACGTGCCGGGAGGTGTGGTCCACGGGAAATAGTGCGGTCCTCTGGGTGGCAGGGAGAGCTTCCAGTTCCACGGACACGACCCCAGGGACCCTGTGAACCTGGCCTCATATGTCCAGGGTGGGGCACGTTGCCCTGAGGGAGGCTTCTGGTGGGGCTGCCTGCCCTGAGCCTGTAGGTCCTGCATCTCGGCCCCAAACCGGCTAGGCGTCTCTGAGACAAAAGCCATCTCCTGGGGGCCTCCCCCCTGTTCTTCCATCCGTAAGGGGAGACCCCCTTACGGATGGAAGAACAGGGGGATCTTCACAGTGGGGAGGACGGGACGGAGGGGTCTGCGGGTTTGCCGCCACGTAGGCCAGTTGCTCGCACCCCGGCCCCACGTGTCCCAGCTCCATGGACGAGGTGGGCCGCTTATGGCGGGATGCAGGCGTCCTGCGGGGGTCAGGGGACGGCGTGGGCACTCCCCGGGCGAGAGAGGGCGCCTGGGACCCGAGAGAGCACCCGGGAAAATGCCCAGCCCTGGCCCCCGTGGCTCCAGTGGCCTCCCCAGGCTCCTGCCGTGGGGCCTGGTCCCTCTCGCCTGGGCCCAGGTTCTCCGCAGGTGAATGCCTTTTGCGGACACCAAGGACCACAGGCCGCGGATCCCTTCACGGGGAGGGGGGGTTCGAGCTCTGTGGGACCCAGGTCGCAGCGCACACAGTCCCTTCTCGCAAAGTTCAGCCCAGACTTTAGAGAGTACAAGCGTCTGGGTGCAAGTTTGCCGCCTCGGGGCAGGGTGGGGCCGTTTGAGCCAAGAGAGACTCTTAGCCCCCCAGGCAGGTCTCAGGCCCGAGACCCCCAGGGAGACCCGGTCCCTGGGCGTGGGTCCCGCCCGCCCGGGCCCGACCCACCTGGCCCGGAACCGTGGCCCGACCCTCTTCCCGGCCCCAGGTCCCTAGTTCTTCCCTGGCACTCTGCCTCTGGCGGGGTGGGAGACGGGCTGGCAAGTGTGGTCCACGGGAAAAGGAACGGACCTCTGGGTGGCGGGGAGAGCTTCCAGTTCCACGGACATGACCACAAGGACCCTGTGCAGCAGGCCTGATATGTCCAGGGTGGGGCCCGTTGCCCCGAGGGAGGCTTCTGGTGGGGCTGCCTGGCCTGAGCCTGCCGGGTCCGGCGTCTTGGCCCGAAACCCGCCAGCCGCGGCTCTGACCAAAGCCATCTCCTGGGGGCCTCCCCCCTGTCCTTTCGCAGTTGGGAGGTCGGGACGGAGGGGTCTGCGCGCTTCCAGCCACTTAGCCCAGTGACCCGCAGCCTGGCCCCAGAGTTCCAAGCTCCACGGAGGCAGGGGGCCTCTTATCACGGGAAGCAGGTGTCTCGCGGGGCTCAAGGGACGGCGTGGGCACTCTCTAGGCGAGAGAGTGTACCCGAGCCCCGAGAGAGCCCCGGGGAGAGCCCGAGGCCTGGCCGCAGAGGCTGCCATTGCCTCCCCGGGCTCCTACCATGGGGCCTGGCCGTGCTCGCCCGAGGCCCAGGTTCACCGCAGGTGAATGCCTTTTGCGGACGCCAAGGACAGGAGGTGGCCGATTCCCTCACAGAGGTGGGGGTTCGAGCTCTGGGGGACTGAGGTCGCAGCGGTCACACTCCATTTTTGGGTGGTTCAGCAGAGACTGGAGGGTTGAAGCGGCTGGGTCCAAGTCTGCCGCCTTGTGGCAGGGTGGGGGCGTTGCAGGCGAAGCAAGGCTCTTAGCCTCCCAGGCCGGGCACAGGCCAGACTCCCCAATGGAGAACCGGTCCTTGGACGAGGGTCCCGCCCGCCCGCCCGGAACCGCTCCACCTGGCGCGGAACCGTGGCCGGCCCCTCTTCCAGGCACCAGGTCCCTAGTTCTTCCCTGGCACTCTGCGTCTACGGGGGTGGGAGAGCTGCTGGGAAGTGTGGTCCACGGGAAAACGCGCGGTCCTCTGGGTGGCAGGGAGGGCTTCCGTTAACTCTGACACCAGCCCAGGGACCCTGTGAACCTGGCCTGATATCTCAAGGGGGGAGGGGGGGGGCACGTTGCCCGGAGGGATGCTCTTGGGGTGGGGCCTGCTTGCACCTGCGCGGCCCCGCCTCTTGGCCCGAAACCACCCAGCCGCGGCTCGGACAAAAGCCATCTCCTGGGGGCCTCCCCCCTGTTCTTCCATCCGTAAAGGGGGACCCCTTTACGGATGGAAGAACAGGGGGATCTTCGCAGTGATGGTGACTGGACGGAGGGGTCTGCGGGTTTGCCGCCACGTAGGCCAGTTGCTCGCACATCGGCCCCGTGTGTCCAAGCCCCATGGAGGCAGAGGGCCGCTTATCTCAGGATGCAGGTGTCGTGCGGGGGTCAAGGGATGGCGTGGGCACTCCCCGGGTGAGAGAGGGCACCTGGGCCCCGAGAGAGCCCCCGGGAAAATCCCAAGCCCGGGCCCCCTTGGCTCCAGAGGCTTCCCCAGGCTCCAGCCCTGTGGCCTGGTCCTGCTCACCTGGGCCCGACTTCACTGCAGGTGAATGCCTTTTGCGGACACCAAGGCCCGGAGGCCGCGGATGCCTTCACGGGGAGGGGGGTTCGAGCTCTGGGGGATCGAGGTCTCAGCGGTCACAGTCCCTTCTCGAGCAGTTTAGGCCAGATTTTAGAGAGTGAAGTCGCTGGGTCCAAGTTTGCCACCTCGGGGCAGGGTGGGGCAGTTTGAGCCAAAGCAAGACTCTTAGCAGCCCAGGCGGGGCGCAGGCCTGAGTCTCCGGGGGAGAACCCGTCCGTGGACGTGGGTCACGCCCGCTGGGACCCGCTCCCCCTGGCGCAGAACCGTGGCCAGCACCCCGTCTGGGCCCCAGGTCCCTAGTTCTTCCCTGGCACTCTGCCTCTGCGGGGGTGGGAGACGTGCCGGGAGGTGTGGTCCACGGGAAATAGTGCGGTCCTCTGGGTGGCAGGGAGAGCTTCCAGTTCCACGGACACGACCCCAGGGACCCTGTGAACCTGGCCTCATATGTCCAGGGTGGGGCACGTTGCCCTGAGGGAGGCTTCTGGTGGGGCTGCCTGCCCTGAGCCTGTAGGTCCTGCATCTCGGCCCCAAACCGGCTAGGCGTCTCTGAGACAAAAGCCATCTCCTGGGGGCCTCCCCCCTGTTCTTCCATCCGTAAGGGGAGACCCCCTTACGGATGGAAGAACAGGGGGATCTTCACAGTGGGGAGGACGGGACGGAGGGGTCTGCGGGTTTGCCGCCACGTAGGCCAGTTGCTCGCACCCCGGCCCCACGTGTCCCAGCTCCATGGACGAGGTGGGCCGCTTATGGCGGGATGCAGGCGTCCTGCGGGGGTCAGGGGACGGCGTGGGCACTCCCCGGGCGAGAGAGGGCGCCTGGGACCCGAGAGAGCACCCGGGAAAATGCCCAGCCCTGGCCCCCGTGGCTCCAGTGGCCTCCCCAGGCTCCTGCCGTGGGGCCTGGTCCCTCTCGCCTGGGCCCAGGTTCTCCGCAGGTGAATGCCTTTTGCGGACACCAAGGACCACAGGCCGCGGATCCCTTCACGGGGAGGGGGGGTTCGAGCTCTGTGGGACCCAGGTCGCAGCGCACACAGTCCCTTCTCGCAAAGTTCAGCCCAGACTTTAGAGAGTACAAGCGTCTGGGTGCAAGTTTGCCGCCTCGGGGCAGGGTGGGGCCGTTTGAGCCAAGAGAGACTCTTAGCCCCCCAGGCAGGTCTCAGGCCCGAGACCCCCAGGGAGACCCGGTCCCTGGGCGTGGGTCCCGCCCGCCCGGGCCCGACCCACCTGGCCCGGAACCGTGGCCCGACCCTCTTCCCGGCCCCAGGTCCCTAGTTCTTCCCTGGCACTCTGCCTCTGGCGGGGTGGGAGACGGGCTGGCAAGTGTGGTCCACGGGAAAAGGAACGGACCTCTGGGTGGCGGGGAGAGCTTCCAGTTGCACGGACATGACCACAAGGACCCTGTGCAGCAGGCCTGATATGTCCAGGGTGGGGCCCGTTGCCCCGAGGGAGGCTTCTGGTGGGGCTGCCTGGCCTGAGCCTGCCGGGTCCGGCGTCTTGGCCCGAAACCCGCCAGCCGCGGCTCTGACCAAAGCCATCTCCTGGGGGCCTCCCCCCTGTCCTTTCGCAGTTGGGAGGTCGGGACAGAGGGGTCTGCGCGCTTCCAGCCACTTAGCCCAGTGACCCGCAGCCTGGCCCCAGAGTTCCAAGCTCCACGGAGGCAGGGGGCCTCTTATCACGGGAAGCAGGTGTCTCGCGGGGCTCAAGGGACGGCGTGGGCACTCTCTAGGCGAGAGAGTGTACCCGAGCCCCGAGAGAGCCCCGGGGAGAGCCCGACGCCTGGCCGCAGAGGCTGCCATTGCCTCCCCGGGCTCCTACCATGGGGCCTGGCCGTGCTCGCCCGAGGCCCAGGTTCACCGCAGGTGAATGCCTTTTGCGGACGCCAAGGACAGGAGGTGGCCGATTCCCTCACAGAGGTGGGGGTTCGAGCTCTGGGGGACTGAGGTCGCAGCGGTCACACTCCATTTTTGGGTGGTTCAGCAGAGACTGGAGGGTTGAAGCGGCTGGGTCCAAGTCTGCCGCCTTGTGGCAGGGTGGGGGCGTTGCAGGCGAAGCAAGGCTCTTAGCCTCCCAGGCCGGGCACAGGCCAGACTCCCCAATGGAGAACCGGTCCTTGGACGAGGGTCCCGCCCGCCCGCCCGGAACCGCTCCACCTGGCGCGGAACCGTGGCCGGCCCCTCTTCCAGGCACCAGGTCCCTAGTTCTTCCTTGGCACTCTGCGTCTACGGGGGTGGGAGAGCTGCTGGGAAGTGTGGTCCACGGGAAAACGCGCGGTCCTCTGGGTGGCAGGGAGGGCTTCCGTTAACTCTGACACCAGCCCAGGGACCCTGTGAACCTGGCCTGATATCTCAAGGGGGGAGGGGGGGGGCACGTTGCCCGGAGGGATGCTCTTGGGGTGGGGCCTGCTTGCACCTGCGCGGCCCCGCCTCTTGGCCCGAAACCACCCAGCCGCGGCTCGGACAAAAGCCATCTCCTGGGGGCCTCCCCCCTGTTCTTCCATCCGTAAAGGGGGACCCCTTTACGGATGGAAGAACAGGGGGATCTTCGCAGTGATGGTGACTGGACGGAGGGGTCTGCGGGTTTGCCGCCACGTAGGCCAGTTGCTCGCACATCGGCCCCGTGTGTCCAAGCCCCATGGAGGCAGAGGGCCGCTTATCTCAGGATGCAGGTGTCGTGCGGGGGTCAAGGGATGGCGTGGGCACTCCCCGGGTGAGAGAGGGCACCTGGGCCCCGAGAGAGCCCCCGGGAAAATCCCAAGCCCGGGCCCCCTTGGCTCCAGAGGCTTCCCCAGGCTCCAGCCCTGTGGCCTGGTCCTGCTCACCTGGGCCCGACTTCACTGCAGGTGAATGCCTTTTGCGGACACCAAGGCCCGGAGGCCGCGGATGCCTTCACGGGGAGGGGGGTTCGAGCTCTGGGGGATCGAGGTCTCAGCGGTCACAGTCCCTTCTCGAGCAGTTTAGGCCAGATTTTAGAGAGTGAAGTCGCTGGGTCCAAGTTTGCCACCTCGGGGCAGGGTGGGGCAGTTTGAGCCAAAGCAAGACTCTTAGCAGCCCAGGCGGGGCGCAGGCCTGAGTCTCCGGGGGAGAACCCGTCCGTGGACGTGGGTCACGCCCGCTGGGACCCGCTCCCCCTGGCGCAGAACCGTGGCCAGCACCCCGTCTGGGCCCCAGGTCCCTAGTTCTTCCCTGGCACTCTGCCTCTGCGGGGGTGGGAGACGTGCCGGGAGGTGTGGTCCACGGGAAATAGTGCGGTCCTCTGGGTGGCAGGGAGAGCTTCCAGTTCCACGGACACGACCCCAGGGACCCTGTGAACCTGGCCTCATATGTCCAGGGTGGGGCACGTTGCCCTGAGGGAGGCTTCTGGTGGGGCTGCCTGCCCTGAGCCTGTAGGTCCTGCATCTCGGCCCCAAACCGGCTAGGCGTCTCTGAGACAAAAGCCATCTCCTGGGGGCCTCCCCCCTGTTCTTCCATCCGTAAGGGGAGACCCCCTTACGGATGGAAGAACAGGGGGATCTTCACAGTGGGGAGGACGGGACGGAGGGGTCTGCGGGTTTGCCGCCACGTAGGCCAGTTGCTCGCACCCCGGCCCCACGTGTCCCAGCTCCATGGACGAGGTGGGCCGCTTATGGCGGGATGCAGGCGTCCTGCGGGGGTCAGGGGACGGCGTGGGCACTCCCCGGGCGAGAGAGGGCGCCTGGGACCCGAGAGAGCACCCGGGAAAATGCCCAGCCCTGGCCCCCGTGGCTCCAGTGGCCTCCCCAGGCTCCTGCCGTGGGGCCTGGTCCCTCTCGCCTGGGCCCAGGTTCTCCGCAGGTGAATGCCTTTTGCGGACACCAAGGACCACAGGCCGCGGATCCCTTCACGGGGAGGGGGGGTTCGAGCTCTGTGGGACCCAGGTCGCAGCGCACACAGTCCCTTCTCGCAAAGTTCAGCCCAGACTTTAGAGAGTACAAGCGTCTGGGTGCAAGTTTGCCGCCTCGGGGCAGGGTGGGGCCGTTTGAGCCAAGAGAGACTCTTAGCCCCCCAGGCAGGTCTCAGGCCCGAGACCCCCAGGGAGACCCGGTCCCTGGGCGTGGGTCCCGCCCGCCCGGGCCCGACCCACCTGGCCCGGAACCGTGGCCCGACCCTCTTCCCGGCCCCAGGTCCCTAGTTCTTCCCTGGCACTCTGCCTCTGGCGGGGTGGGAGACGGGCTGGCAAGTGTGGTCCACGGGAAAAGGAACGGACCTCTGGGTGGCGGGGAGAGCTTCCAGTTCCACGGACATGACCACAAGGACCCTGTGCAGCAGGCCTGATATGTCCAGGGTGGGGCCCGTTGCCCCGAGGGAGGCTTCTGGTGGGGCTGCCTGGCCTGAGCCTGCCGGGTCCGGCGTCTTGGCCCGAAACCCGCCAGCCGCGGCTCTGACCAAAGCCATCTCCTGGGGGCCTCCCCCCTGTCCTTTCGCAGTTGGGAGGTCGGGACGGAGGGGTCTGCGCGCTTCCAGCCACTTAGCCCAGTGACCCGCAGCCTGGCCCCAGAGTTCCAAGCTCCACGGAGGCAGGGGGCCTCTTATCACGGGAAGCAGGTGTCTCGCGGGGCTCAAGGGACGGCGTGGGCACTCTCTAGGCGAGAGAGTGTACCCGAGCCCCGAGAGAGCCCCGGGGAGAGCCCGAGGCCTGGCCGCAGAGGCTGCCATTGCCTCCCCGGGCTCCTACCATGGGGCCTGGCCGTGCTCGCCCGAGGCCCAGGTTCACCGCAGGTGAATGCCTTTTGCGGACGCCAAGGACAGGAGGTGGCCGATTCCCTCACAGAGGTGGGGGTTCGAGCTCTGGGGGACTGAGGTCGCAGCGGTCACACTCCATTTTTGGGTGGTTCAGCAGAGACTGGAGGGTTGAAGCGGCTGGGTCCAAGTCTGCCGCCTTGTGGCAGGGTGGGGGCGTTGCAGGCGAAGCAAGGCTCTTAGCCTCCCAGGCCGGGCACAGGCCAGACTCCCCAATGGAGAACCGGTCCTTGGACGAGGGTCCCGCCCGCCCGCCCGGAACCGCTCCACCTGGCGCGGAACCGTGGCCGGCCCCTCTTCCAGGCACCAGGTCCCTAGTTCTTCCCTGGCACTCTGCGTCTACGGGGGTGGGAGAGCTGCTGGGAAGTGTGGTCCACGGGAAAACGCGCGGTCCTCTGGGTGGCAGGGAGGGCTTCCGTTAACTCTGACACCAGCCCAGGGACCCTGTGAACCTGGCCTGATATCTCAAGGGGGGAGGGGGGGGGCACGTTGCCCGGAGGGATGCTCTTGGGGTGGGGCCTGCTTGCACCTGCGCGGCCCCGCCTCTTGGCCCGAAACCACCCAGCCGCGGCTCGGACAAAAGCCATCTCCTGGGGGCCTCCCCCCTGTTCTTCCATCCGTAAAGGGGGACCCCTTTACGGATGGAAGAACAGGGGGATCTTCGCAGTGATGGTGACTGGACGGAGGGGTCTGCGGGTTTGCCGCCACGTAGGCCAGTTGCTCGCACATCGGCCCCGTGTGTCCAAGCCCCATGGAGGCAGAGGGCCGCTTATCTCAGGATGCAGGTGTCGTGCGGGGGTCAAGGGATGGCGTGGGCACTCCCCGGGTGAGAGAGGGCACCTGGGCCCCGAGAGAGCCCCCGGGAAAATCCCAAGCCCGGGCCCCCTTGGCTCCAGAGGCTTCCCCAGGCTCCAGCCCTGTGGCCTGGTCCTGCTCACCTGGGCCCGACTTCACTGCAGGTGAATGCCTTTTGCGGACACCAAGGCCCGGAGGCCGCGGATGCCTTCACGGGGAGGGGGGTTCGAGCTCTGGGGGATCGAGGTCTCAGCGGTCACAGTCCCTTCTCGAGCAGTTTAGGCCAGATTTTAGAGAGTGAAGTCGCTGGGTCCAAGTTTGCCACCTCGGGGCAGGGTGGGGCAGTTTGAGCCAAAGCAAGACTCTTAGCAGCCCAGGCGGGGCGCAGGCCTGAGTCTCCGGGGGAGAACCCGTCCGTGGACGTGGGTCACGCCCGCTGGGACCCGCTCCCCCTGGCGCAGAACCGTGGCCAGCACCCCGTCTGGGCCCCAGGTCCCTAGTTCTTCCCTGGCACTCTGCCTCTGCGGGGGTGGGAGACGTGCCGGGAGGTGTGGTCCACGGGAAATAGTGCGGTCCTCTGGGTGGCAGGGAGAGCTTCCAGTTCCACGGACACGACCCCAGGGACCCTGTGAACCTGGCCTCATATGTCCAGGGTGGGGCACGTTGCCCTGAGGGAGGCTTCTGGTGGGGCTGCCTGCCCTGAGCCTGTAGGTCCTGCATCTCGGCCCCAAACCGGCTAGGCGTCTCTGAGACAAAAGCCATCTCCTGGGGGCCTCCCCCCTGTTCTTCCATCCGTAAGGGGAGACCCCCTTACGGATGGAAGAACAGGGGGATCTTCACAGTGGGGAGGACGGGACGGAGGGGTCTGCGGGTTTGCCGCCACGTAGGCCAGTTGCTCGCACCCCGGCCCCACGTGTCCCAGCTCCATGGACGAGGTGGGCCGCTTATGGCGGGATGCAGGCGTCCTGCGGGGGTCAGGGGACGGCGTGGGCACTCCCCGGGCGAGAGAGGGCGCCTGGGACCCGAGAGAGCACCCGGGAAAATGCCCAGCCCTGGCCCCCGTGGCTCCAGTGGCCTCCCCAGGCTCCTGCCGTGGGGCCTGGTCCCTCTCGCCTGGGCCCAGGTTCTCCGCAGGTGAATGCCTTTTGCGGACACCAAGGACCACAGGCCGCGGATCCCTTCACGGGGAGGGGGGGTTCGAGCTCTGTGGGACCCAGGTCGCAGCGCACACAGTCCCTTCTCGCAAAGTTCAGCCCAGACTTTAGAGAGTAGAAGCGTCTGGGTGCAAGTTTGCCGCCTCGGGGCAGGGTGGGGCCGTATGAGCCAAGAGAGACTCTTAGCCCCCCAGGCAGGTCTCAGGCCCGAGACCCCCAGGGAGACCCGGTCCCTGGGCGTGGGTCCCGCCCGCCCGGGCCCGACCCACCTGGCCCGGAACCGTGGCCCGACCCTCTTCCCGGCCCCAGGTCCCTAGTTCTTCCCTGGCACTCTGCCTCTGGCGGGGTGGGAGACGGGCTGGCAAGTGTGGTCCACGGGAAAAGGAACGGACCTCTGGGTGGCGGGGAGAGCTTCCAGTTCCACGGACATGACCACAAGGACCCTGTGCAGCAGGCCTGATATGTCCAGGGTGGGGCCCGTTGCCCCGAGGGAGGCTTCTGGTGGGGCTGCCTGGCCTGAGCCTGCCGGGTCCGGCGTCTTGGCCCGAAACCCGCCAGCCGCGGCTCTGACCAAAGCCATCTCCTGGGGGCCTCCCCCCTGTCCTTTCGCAGTTGGGAGGTCGGGACGGAGGGGTCTGCGCGCTTCCAGCCACTTAGCCCAGTGACCCGCAGCCTGGCCCCAGAGTTCCAAGCTCCACGGAGGCAGGGGGCCTCTTATCACGGGAAGCAGGTGTCTCGCGGGGCTCAAGGGACGGCGTGGGCACTCTCTAGGCGAGAGAGTGTACCCGAGCCCCGAGAGAGCCCCGGGGAGAGCCCGACGCCTGGCCGCAGAGGCTGCCATTGCCTCCCCGGGCTCCTACCATGGGGCCTGGCCGTGCTCGCCCGAGGCCCAGGTTCACCGCAGGTGAATGCCTTTTGCGGACGCCAAGGACAGGAGGTGGCCGATTCCCTCACAGAGGTGGGGGTTCGAGCTCTGGGGGACTGAGGTCGCAGCGGTCACACTCCATTTTTGGGTGGTTCAGCAGAGACTGGAGGGTTGAAGCGGCTGGGTCCAAGTCTGCCGCCTTGTGGCAGGGTGGGGGCGTTGCAGGCGAAGCAAGGCTCTTAGCCTCCCAGGCCGGGCACAGGCCAGACTCCCCAATGGAGAACCGGTCCTTGGACGAGGGTCCCGCCCGCCCGCCCGGAACCGCTCCACCTGGCGCGGAACCGTGGCCGGCCCCTCTTCCAGGCACCAGGTCCCTAGTTCTTCCCTGGCACTCTGCGTCTACGGGGGTGGGAGAGCTGCTGGGAAGTGTGGTCCACGGGAAAACGCGCGGTCCTCTGGGTGGCAGGGAGGGCTTCCGTTAACTCTGACACCAGCCCAGGGACCCTGTGAACCTGGCCTGATATCTCAAGGGGGGAGGGGGGGGGCACGTTGCCCGGAGGGATGCTCTTGGGGTGGGGCCTGCTTGCACCTGCGCGGCCCCGCCTCTTGGCCCGAAACCACCCAGCCGCGGCTCGGACAAAAGCCATCTCCTGGGGGCCTCCCCCCTGTTCTTCCATCCGTAAAGGGGGACCCCTTTACGGATGGAAGAACAGGGGGATCTTCGCAGTGATGGTGACTGGACGGAGGGGTCTGCGGGTTTGCCGCCACGTAGGCCAGTTGCTCGCACATCGGCCCCGTGTGTCCAAGCCCCATGGAGGCAGAGGGCCGCTTATCTCAGGATGCAGGTGTCGTGCGGGGGTCAAGGGATGGCGTGGGCACTCCCCGGGTGAGAGAGGGCACCTGGGCCCCGAGAGAGCCCCCGGGAAAATCCCAAGCCCGGGCCCCCTTGGCTCCAGAGGCTTCCCCAGGCTCCAGCCCTGTGGCCTGGTCCTGCTCACCTGGGCCCGACTTCACTGCAGGTGAATGCCTTTTGCGGACACCAAGGCCCGGAGGCCGCGGATGCCTTCACGGGGAGGGGGGTTCGAGCTCTGGGGGATCGAGGTCTCAGCGGTCACAGTCCCTTCTCGAGCAGTTTAGGCCAGATTTTAGAGAGTGAAGTCGCTGGGTCCAAGTTTGCCACCTCGGGGCAGGGTGGGGCAGTTTGAGCCAAAGCAAGACTCTTAGCAGCCCAGGCGGGGCGCAGGCCTGAGTCTCCGGGGGAGAACCCGTCCGTGGACGTGGGTCACGCCCGCTGGGACCCGCTCCCCCTGGCGCAGAACCGTGGCCAGCACCCCGTCTGGGCCCCAGGTCCCTAGTTCTTCCCTGGCACTCTGCCTCTGCGGGGGTGGGAGACGTGCCGGGAGGTGTGGTCCACGGGAAATAGTGCGGTCCTCTGGGTGGCAGGGAGAGCTTCCAGTTCCACGGACACGACCCCAGGGACCCTGTGAACCTGGCCTCATATGTCCAGGGTGGGGCACGTTGCCCTGAGGGAGGCTTCTGGTGGGGCTGCCTGCCCTGAGCCTGTAGGTCCTGCATCTCGGCCCCAAACCGGCTAGGCGTCTCTGAGACAAAAGCCATCTCCTGGGAGCCTCCCCCCTGTTCTTCCATCCGTAAGGGGAGACGCCCTTACGGATGGAAGAACAGGGGGATCTTCACAGTGGGGAGGACGGGACGGAAGGGTCTGCGGGTTTGCCGCCACGTAGGCCAGTTGCTCGCACCCCGGCCCCACGTGTCCCAGCTCCATGGACGAGGTGGGCCGCTTATGGCGGGATGCAGGCGTCCTGCGGGGGTCAGGGGACGGCGTGGGCACTCCCCGGGCGAGAGAGGGCGCCTGGGACCCGAGAGAGCACCCGGGAAAATGCCCAGCCCTGGCCCCCGTGGCTCCAGTGGCCTCCCCAGGCTCCTGCCGTGGGGCCTGGTCCCTCTCGCCTGGGCCCAGGTTCTCCGCAGGTGAATGCCTTTTGCGGACACCAAGGACCACAGGCCGCGGATCCCTTCACGGGGAGGGGGGGTTCGAGCTCTGTGGGACCCAGGTCGCAGCGCACACAGTCCCTTCTCGCAAAGTTCAGCCCAGACTTTAGAGAGTAGAAGCGTCTGGGTGCAAGTTTGCCGCCTCGGGGCAGGGTGGGGCCGTATGAGCCAAGAGAGACTCTTAGCCCCCCAGGCAGGTCTCAGGCCCGAGACCCCCAGGGAGACCCGGTCCCTGGGCGTGGGTCCCGCCCGCCCGGGCCCGACCCACCTGGCCCGGAACCGTGGCCCGACCCTCTTCCCGGCCCCAGGTCCCTAGTTCTTCCCTGGCACTCTGCCTCTGGCGGGGTGGGAGACGGGCTGGCAAGTGTGGTCCACGGGAAAAGGAACGGACCTCTGGGTGGCGGGGAGAGCTTCCAGTTCCACGGACATGACCACAAGGACCCTGTGCAGCAGGCCTGATATGTCCAGGGTGGGGCCCGTTGCCCCGAGGGAGGCTTCTGGTGGGGCTGCCTGGCCTGAGCCTGCCGGGTCCGGCGTCTTGGCCCGAAACCCGCCAGCCGCGGCTCTGACCAAAGCCATCTCCTGGGGGCCTCCCCCCTGTCCTTTCGCAGTTGGGAGGTCGGGACGGAGGGGTCTGCGCGCTTCCAGCCACTTAGCCCAGTGACCCGCAGCCTGGCCCCAGAGTTCCAAGCTCCACGGAGGCAGGGGGCCTCTTATCACGGGAAGCAGGTGTCTCGCGGGGCTCAAGGGACGGCGTGGGCACTCTCTAGGCGAGAGAGTGTACCCGAGCCCCGAGAGAGCCCCGGGGAGAGCCCGACGCCTGGCCGCAGAGGCTGCCATTGCCTCCCCGGGCTCCTACCATGGGGCCTGGCCGTGCTCGCCCGAGGCCCAGGTTCACCGCAGGTGAATGCCTTTTGCGGACGCCAAGGACAGGAGGTGGCCGATTCCCTCACAGAGGTGGGGGTTCGAGCTCTGGGGGACTGAGGTCGCAGCGGTCACACTCCATTTTTGGGTGGTTCAGCAGAGACTGGAGGGTTGAAGCGGCTGGGTCCAAGTCTGCCGCCTTGTGGCAGGGTGGGGGCGTTGCAGGCGAAGCAAGGCTCTTAGCCTCCCAGGCCGGGCACAGGCCAGACTCCCCAATGGAGAACCGGTCCTTGGACGAGGGTCCCGCCCGCCCGCCCGGAACCGCTCCACCTGGCGCGGAACCGTGGCCGGCCCCTCTTCCAGGCACCAGGTCCCTAGTTCTTCCCTGGCACTCTGCGTCTACGGGGGTGGGAGAGCTGCTGGGAAGTGTGGTCCACGGGAAAACGCGCGGTCCTCTGGGTGGCAGGGAGGGCTTCCGTTAACTCTGACACCAGCCCAGGGACCCTGTGAACCTGGCCTGATATCTCAAGGGGGGAGGGGGGGGGCACGTTGCCCGGAGGGATGCTCTTGGGGTGGGGCCTGCTTGCACCTGCGCGGCCCCGCCTCTTGGCCCGAAACCACCCAGCCGCGGCTCGGACAAAAGCCATCTCCTGGGGGCCTCCCCCCTGTTCTTCCATCCGTAAAGGGGGACCCCTTTACGGATGGAAGAACAGGGGGATCTTCGCAGTGATGGTGACTGGACGGAGGGGTCTGCGGGTTTGCCGCCACGTAGGCCAGTTGCTCGCACATCGGCCCCGTGTGTCCAAGCCCCATGGAGGCAGAGGGCCGCTTATCTCAGGATGCAGGTGTCGTGCGGGGGTCAAGGGATGGCGTGGGCACTCCCCGGGTGAGAGAGGGCACCTGGGCCCCGAGAGAGCCCCCGGGAAAATCCCAAGCCCGGGCCCCCTTGGCTCCAGAGGCTTCCCCAGGCTCCAGCCCTGTGGCCTGGTCCTGCTCACCTGGGCCCGACTTCACTGCAGGTGAATGCCTTTTGCGGACACCAAGGCCCGGAGGCCGCGGATGCCTTCACGGGGAGGGGGGTTCGAGCTCTGGGGGATCGAGGTCTCAGCGGTCACAGTCCCTTCTCGAGCAGTTTAGGCCAGATTTTAGAGAGTGAAGTCGCTGGGTCCAAGTTTGCCACCTCGGGGCAGGGTGGGGCAGTTTGAGCCAAAGCAAGACTCTTAGCAGCCCAGGCGGGGCGCAGGCCTGAGTCTCCGGGG
Organism: Desmodus rotundus; assembly: GCF_022682495.2. Lineage (NCBI taxonomy): Eukaryota > Metazoa > Chordata > Mammalia > Chiroptera > Phyllostomidae > Desmodus > Desmodus rotundus. The sequence goes on from NW_026527503.1 coordinate 28,408, forward strand.
GAGAACCCGTCCGTGGACGTGGGTCACGCCCGCTGGGACCCGCTCCCCCTGGCGCAGAACCGTGGCCAGCACCCCGTCTGGGCCCCAGGTCCCTAGTTCTTCCCTGGCACTCTGCCTCTGCGGGGGTGGGAGACGTGCCGGGAGGTGTGGTCCACGGGAAATAGTGCGGTCCTCTGGGTGGCAGGGAGAGCTTCCAGTTCCACGGACACGACCCCAGGGACCCTGTGAACCTGGCCTCATATGTCCAGGGTGGGGCACGTTGCCCTGAGGGAGGCTTCTGGTGGGGCTGCCTGCCCTGAGCCTGTAGGTCCTGCATCTCGGCCCCAAACCGGCTAGGCGTCTCTGAGACAAAAGCCATCTCCTGGGGGCCTCCCCCCTGTTCTTCCATCCGTAAGGGGGAGACCCCCTTACGGATGGAAGAACAGGGGGATCTTCACAGTGGGGAGGACGGGACGGAGGGGTCTGCGGGTTTGCCGCCACGTAGGCCAGTTGCTCGCACCCCGGCCCCACGTGTCCCAGCTCCATGGACGAGGTGGGCCGCTTATGGCGGGATGCAGGCGTCCTGCGGGGGTCAGGGCACGGCGTGGGCACTCCCCGGGCGAGAGAGGGCGCCTGGGACCCGAGAGAGCACCCGGGAAAATGCCCAGCCCTGGCCCCCGTGGCTCCAGTGGCCTCCCCAGGCTCCTGCCGTGGGGCCTGGTCCCTCTCGCCTGGGCCCAGGTTCTCCGCAGGTGAATGCCTTTTGCGGACACCAAGGACCACAGGCCGCGGATCCCTTCACGGGGAGGGGGGGTTCGAGCTCTGTGGGACCCAGGTCGCAGCGCACACAGTCCCTTCTCGCAAAGTTCAGCCCAGACTTTAGAGAGTAGAAGCGTCTGGGTGCAAGTTTGCCGCCTCGGGGCAGGGTGGGGCCGTTTGAGCCAAGAGAGACTCTTAGCCCCCCAGGCAGGTCTCAGGCCCGAGACCCCCAGGGAGACCCGGTCCCTGGGCGTGGGTCCCGCCCGCCCGGGCCCGACCCACCTGGCCCGGAACCGTGGCCCGACCCTCTTCCCGGCCCCAGGTCCCTAGTTCTTCCCTGGCACTCTGCCTCTGGCGGGGTGGGAGACGGGCTGGCAAGTGTGGTCCACGGGAAAAGGAACGGACCTCTGGGTGGCGGGGAGAGCTTCCAGTTCCACGGACATGACCACAAGGACCCTGTGCAGCAGGCCTGATATGTCCAGGGTGGGGCCCGTTGCCCCGAGGGAGGCTTCTGGTGGGGCTGCCTGGCCTGAGCCTGCCGGGTCCGGCGTCTTGGCCCGAAACCCGCCAGCCGCGGCTCTGACCAAAGCCATCTCCTGGGGGCCTCCCCCCTGTCCTTTCGCAGTTGGGAGGTCGGGACGGAGGGGTCTGCGCGCTTCCAGCCACTTAGCCCAGTGACCCGCAGCCTGGCCCCAGAGTTCCAAGCTCCACGGAGGCAGGGGGCCTCTTATCACGGGAAGCAGGTGTCTCGCGGGGCTCAAGGGACGGCGTGGGCACTCTCTAGGCGAGAGAGTGTACCCGAGCCCCGAGAGAGCCCCGGGGAGAGCCCGACGCCTGGCCGCAGAGGCTGCCATTGCCTCCCCGGGCTCCTACCATGGGGCCTGGCCGTGCTCGCCCGAGGCCCAGGTTCACCGCAGGTGAATGCCTTTTGCGGACGCCAAGGACAGGAGGTGGCCGATTCCCTCACAGAGGTGGGGGTTCGAGCTCTGGGGGACTGAGGTCGCAGCGGTCACACTCCATTTTTGGGTGGTTCAGCAGAGACTGGAGGGTTGAAGCGGCTGGGTCCAAGTCTGCCGCCTTGTGGCAGGGTGGGGGCGTTGCAGGCGAAGCAAGGCTCTTAGCCTCCCAGGCCGGGCACAGGCCAGACTCCCCAATGGAGAACCGGTCCTTGGACGAGGGTCCCGCCCGCCCGCCCGGAACCGCTCCACCTGGCGCGGAACCGTGGCCGGCCCCTCTTCCAGGCACCAGGTCCCTAGTTCTTCCCTGGCACTCTGCGTCTACGGGGGTGGGAGAGCTGCTGGGAAGTGTGGTCCACGGGAAAACGCGCGGTCCTCTGGGTGGCAGGGAGGGCTTCCGTTAACTCTGACACCAGCCCAGGGACCCTGTGAACCTGGCCTGATATCTCAAGGGGGGAGGGGGGGGGCACGTTGCCCGGAGGGATGCTCTTGGGGTGGGGCCTGCTTGCACCTGCGCGGCCCCGCCTCTTGGCCCGAAACCACCCAGCCGCGGCTCGGACAAAAGCCATCTCCTGGGGGCCTCCCCCCTGTTCTTCCATCCGTAAAGGGGGACCCCTTTACGGATGGAAGAACAGGGGGATCTTCGCAGTGATGGTGACTGGACGGAGGGGTCTGCGGGTTTGCCGCCACGTAGGCCAGTTGCTCGCACATCGGCCCCGTGTGTCCAAGCCCCATGGAGGCAGAGGGCCGCTTATCTCAGGATGCAGGTGTCGTGCGGGGGTCAAGGGATGGCGTGGGCACTCCCCGGGTGAGAGAGGGCACCTGGGCCCCGAGAGAGCCCCCGGGAAAATCCCAAGCCCGGGCCCCCTTGGCTCCAGAGGCTTCCCCAGGCTCCAGCCCTGTGGCCTGGTCCTGCTCACCTGGGCCCGACTTCACTGCAGGTGAATGCCTTTTGCGGACACCAAGGCCCGGAGGCCGCGGATGCCTTCACGGGGAGGGGGGTTCGAGCTCTGGGGGATCGAGGTCTCAGCGGTCACAGTCCCTTCTCGAGCAGTTTAGGCCAGATTTTAGAGAGTGAAGTCGCTGGGTCCAAGTTTGCCACCTCGGGGCAGGGTGGGGCAGTTTGAGCCAAAGCAAGACTCTTAGCAGCCCAGGCGGGGCGCAGGCCTGAGTCTCCGGGGGAGAACCCGTCCGTGGACGTGGGTCACGCCCGCTGGGACCCGCTCCCCCTGGCGCAGAACCGTGGCCAGCACCCCGTCTGGGCCCCAGGTCCCTAGTTCTTCCCTGGCACTCTGCCTCTGCGGGGGTGGGAGACGTGCCGGGAGGTGTGGTCCACGGGAAATAGTGCGGTCCTCTGGGTGGCAGGGAGAGCTTCCAGTTCCACGGACACGACCCCAGGGACCCTGTGAACCTGGCCTCATATGTCCAGGGTGGGGCACGTTGCCCTGAGGGAGGCTTCTGGTGGGGCTGCCTGCCCTGAGCCTGTAGGTCCTGCATCTCGGCCCCAAACTGGCTAGGCGTCTCTGAGACAAAAGCCATCTCCTGGGAGCCTCCCCCCTGTTCTTCCATCCGTAAGGGGAGACGCCCTTACGGATGGAAGAACAGGGGGATCTTCACAGTGGGGAGGACGGGACGGAAGGGTCTGCGGGTTTGCCGCCACGTAGGCCAGTTGCTCGCACCCCGGCCCCACGTGTCCCAGCTCCATGGACGAGGTGGGCCGCTTATGGCGGGATGCAGGCGTCCTGCGGGGGTCAGGGGACGGCGTGGGCACTCCCCGGGCGAGAGAGGGCGCCTGGGACCCGAGAGAGCACCCGGGAAAATGCCCAGCCCTGGCCCCCGTGGCTCCAGTGGCCTCCCCAGGCTCCTGCCGTGGGGCCTGGTCCCTCTCGCCTGGGCCCAGGTTCTCCGCAGGTGAATGCCTTTTGCGGACACCAAGGACCACAGGCCGCGGATCCCTTCACGGGGAGGGGGGGTTCGAGCTCTGTGGGACCCAGGTCGCAGCGCACACAGTCCCTTCTCGCAAAGTTCAGCCCAGACTTTAGAGAGTAGAAGCGTCTGGGTGCAAGTTTGCCGCCTCGGGGCAGGGTGGGGCCGTATGAGCCAAGAGAGACTCTTAGCCCCCCAGGCAGGTCTCAGGCCCGAGACCCCCAGGGAGACCCGGTCCCTGGGCGTGGGTCCCGCCCGCCCGGGCCCGACCCACCTGGCCCGGAACCGTGGCCCGACCCTCTTCCCGGCCCCAGGTCCCTAGTTCTTCCCTGGCACTCTGCCTCTGGCGGGGTGGGAGACGGGCTGGCAAGTGTGGTCCACGGGAAAAGGAACGGACCTCTGGGTGGCGGGGAGAGCTTCCAGTTCCACGGACATGACCACAAGGACCCTGTGCAGCAGGCCTGATATGTCCAGGGTGGGGCCCGTTGCCCCGAGGGAGGCTTCTGGTGGGGCTGCCTGGCCTGAGCCTGCCGGGTCCGGCGTCTTGGCCCGAAACCCGCCAGCCGCGGCTCTGACCAAAGCCATCTCCTGGGGGCCTCCCCCCTGTCCTTTCGCAGTTGGGAGGTCGGGACGGAGGGGTCTGCGCGCTTCCAGCCACTTAGCCCAGTGACCCGCAGCCTGGCCCCAGAGTTCCAAGCTCCACGGAGGCAGGGGGCCTCTTATCACGGGAAGCAGGTGTCTCGCGGGGCTCAAGGGACGGCGTGGGCACTCTCTAGGCGAGAGAGTGTACCCGAGCCCCGAGAGAGCCCCGGGGAGAGCCCGACGCCTGGCCGCAGAGGCTGCCATTGCCTCCCCGGGCTCCTACCATGGGGCCTGGCCGTGCTCGCCCGAGGCCCAGGTTCACCGCAGGTGAATGCCTTTTGCGGACGCCAAGGACAGGAGGTGGCCGATTCCCTCACAGAGGTGGGGGTTCGAGCTCTGGGGGACTGAGGTCGCAGCGGTCACACTCCATTTTTGGGTGGTTCAGCAGAGACTGGAGGGTTGAAGCGGCTGGGTCCAAGTCTGCCGCCTTGTGGCAGGGTGGGGGCGTTGCAGGCGAAGCAAGGCTCTTAGCCTCCCAGGCCGGGCACAGGCCAGACTCCCCAATGGAGAACCGGTCCTTGGACGAGGGTCCCGCCCGCCCGCCCGGAACCGCTCCACCTGGCGCGGAACCGTGGCCGGCCCCTCTTCCAGGCACCAGGTCCCTAGTTCTTCCCTGGCACTCTGCGTCTACGGGGGTGGGAGAGCTGCTGGGAAGTGTGGTCCACGGGAAAACGCGCGGTCCTCTGGGTGGCAGGGAGGGCTTCCGTTAACTCTGACACCAGCCCAGGGACCCTGTGAACCTGGCCTGATATCTCAAGGGG
>NW_026527504.1:0-33400 GCF_022682495.2 Desmodus rotundus
CGGTGTGCGGGCACCTGGCATACGTGGAGGCAAACCCGCCGACCCCTCTGGCCCGAACCCACCACTGCGAAGATCCCCCTTTTCTTCCATCCGTAAAGGGGTCACGCTTGAGGAGTGGAAGAACATGGGGAGGCCCCCAGGAGATGGCTTTTCTCCGAGCCGCGGCTGGCTCGTTTCGGTCCCAATACGTGGGCCGCGCATGCGCACTCAGGCTCCCAAGCACACACCTCCCTCGGCTCACCTGACCCACCCTTTAGAGGTCACAGCAGTTCCACAGGGTCCCCTGGGCACCTGTCCGTGGACACAGGAGCCCTCCGTGCCACCTAGAGGACCACGCGATTTCCGCTGGGGAACACTGCCCAGAAGACACTCCCAGCCTCCCACAGACACTGTGCGCAGGATAGACTTGTGGACCAGGGGCCTGGGCGGGGAATTTTCCAGGGAACTCTCTAAAGGCCAGGTGCCCTCTGTCGCCCTGGGAGTGCCCACGCCCTCCCTTAACCCTGCAGGACACTATCATCCAGCAATAAGGAGCCCTCTGCCTCCACGGGGCTCAAACACCTGGGCCCGTTGTGCGAGCACCTGGCGTACTTGCAGGCAAACCAGCAGACCCCTCTGGCCCGAACCCACCACTGCGAAGATTCCCCATTTCTTCCATCCGTAAAGGGGTCCTCCTTGAGGAGTGGAGGGACATGGGGAGGCCCCCAGGAGAGGGCTTTTCTCCGAGCCGCGGCTGGCTCGTTTCGGGCCTATACATGGCACTCGCATGCGCACTCAGGCTCCCCACCACAAGCCTCCCTCGGGTCACGGGACTCACCCTTGAGCTGTCTCCACACCCACCCTTGCAGGGGTCACGTCACCCACCACTGAGGGGTCACGTGACCCACCCCTGAGGGTCACGTGACCCAACCCTGAGGGGTCACGTGACCCACCCCTTAGGGGTCTCGTGACCCACCCCTGGGGAGTCACGTGACCCACCCCTGAGGGGTCACGTGACCCACCCCTGGGGAGTCACGTGACCCACCCCTGAGGGGTCTCGTGACCCACCCCTGAGGGGTCTCGTGACCCACCCCTGGGGAGTCACGTGACACAACCCTGAGGGGTCTCGTGACCCACCCTTGAGGGGTCCCGTGACCCACCCTTGGGAGGTCACCTGCCCCACCCTTGAGGGGTCACATGACCCACCTTGAGAGGTCACAGCAGTTTTACAGGGTCCCTGCGCACCTGTTCGGGGAAACAGAAGCCCTCCATGCCACTCAGAGGACCGCACGATTTCCCACAGGCCACACTGCCTAGCAGCACCTTCAGCCCCGCACAGACAGTGTGCTAAGGACAGACTTGGGTACCGGGGGCATGGGCGGGGAATTTCCCATGGAACTCTCTAAGGGCCCGGCGCCCTGTGTTGCCGGGGAGTGCCCATGCCGTTCCTTGACCCCGCAGGACACTTGCATCCAGCAATAAGCAGCCCTCTGCTTCCACGGGGCTCAAACACCTGGGCCCGGTGTGCGGGCACCTGGCATACGTGGAGGCAAACCCGCCGACCCCTCTGGCCCGAACCCACCACTGCGAAGATCCCCCTTTTCTTCCATCCGTAAAGGGGTCACGCTTGAGGAGTGGAAGAACATGGGGAGGCCCCCAGGAGATGGCTTTTCTCCGAGCCGCGGCTGGCTCGTTTCGGGCCCAATACGTGGCCGCGCATGCGCACTCAGGCTCCCAAGCACACACCTCCCTCGGCTCACCTGACCCACCCTTTAGAGGTCACAGCAGTTCACAGGGTCCCTGGGCACCTGTCCGTGGACACAGGAGCCCTCCGTGCCACCTAGAGGACCACGCGATTTCCGCTGGGGAACACTGCCCAGAAGCACTCCCAGCCTCCCACAGACACTGTGCGCAGGATAGACTTGTGGACCAGGGGCCTGGGCGGGGAATTTTCCAGGGAACTCTCTAAAGGCCAGGTGCCCTCTGTCGCCCTGGGAGTGCCCACGCCCTCCCTTAACCCTGCAGGACACTATCATCCAGCAATAAGGAGCCCTCTGCCTCCACGGGGCTCAAACACCTGGGCCCGTTGTGCGAGCACCTGGCGTACGTGCAGGCAAACCCGCAGACCCCTCTGGCCCGAACCCACCACTGCGAAGATTCCCCATTTCTTCCATCCGTAAAGGGGTCCTCCTTGAGGAGTGGAGGGACATGGGGAGGCCCCCAGGAGAGGGCTTTTCTCCGAGCCGCGGCTGGCTCGTTTCGGGCCTATACATGGCACTCGCATGCGCACTCAGGCTCCCCACCACAAGCCTCCCTCGGGTCACGGGACTCACCCTTGAGCTGTCTCCTCACCCACCCTTGAGGGGTCACGCGACCCACCCCTGAGGGGTCACGCGACCCACCCCTGGGGAGTCACGTGACCCACCCGTGAGGGGTCACATGACCCACCCCTGAGGGGTCACGTGACCCACCCCTGAGGGGTCTCGTGACCCACCCCTGAGGGGTCACGTGACCCACCCCTGGGGAGTCACGTGACCCACCCCTGAGGGGTCTCGTGACCCACCCCTGGGGAGTCACGTGACCCACCCCTGAGGGGTCTCGTGACCCACCCCTGGGGAGTCACGTGACACACTCCTGAGGGGTCTCGTGACCCACCCTTGAGGGGTCCCGTGACCCACCCTTGAGGGGTCCCGTGACCCACCCTTGGGAGGTCACCGGCCCCACCCTTGAGGGGTCACATGACCCACCTTGAGAGGTCACAGCAGTTTTACAGGGTCCCTGCGCACCTGTTCGGGGAAACAGAAGCCCTCCCTGCCACTCAGAGGACCGCACGATTTCCCACAGGCCACACTGCCTAGCAGCACCTTCAGCCCCGCACAGACAGTGTGCTAAGGACAGACTTGGGTACCGGGGGCATGGGCGGGGAATTTCCCATGGAACTCTCTAAGGGCCCGGCGCCCTGTGTGGCCGGGGGAGTGCCCATGCCGTTCCTTGACCCCACAGGACACTTGCATCCAGCAATAAGGAGCCCTCTGCCTCCACGGGGCTCAAACACCTGGGCCTGTTGTGCGAGCACCTGGCGTACGTGCAGGCAAACCCGCAGACCCCTCTGGCCCGAACCCACCACTGCGAAGATTCCCCATTTCTTCCATCCGTAAAGGGGTCCTCCTTGAGGAGTGGAGGGACATGGGGAGGCCCCCAGGAGAGGGCTTTTCTCCGAGCCGCGGCTGGCTCGTTTCGGGCCTATACATGGCACTCGCATGCGCACTCAGGCTCCCCACCACAAGTCTCCCTCGGGTCACGGGACTCACCCTTGAGCTGTCTCCTCACCCACCCTTGAGGGGTCACGTCACCCACCACTGAGGGGTCACGTGACCCACCCCTTAGGGGTCTCGTGACCCACCCCTGGGGAGTCACGTGACCCACCCGTGAGGGGTCACATGACCCACCCCTGAGGGGTCACGTGACCCACCCCTGAGGGGTCTCGTGACCCACCCCTGAGGGGTCTCGTGACCCACCCCTGGGGAGTCACGTGACCCACCCCTGAGGGGTCACGTAACCCACCCCTGGGGAGTCACGTGACCCACCCCTGAGGGGTCTCGTGACCCACCCCTGGGGAGTCACGTGACCCACCCCTGAGGGGTCCCGTGACCCACCCTTGGGAGGTCACCGGCCCCACCCTTGAGGGGTCACATGACCCACCTTGAGAGGTCACAGCAGTTTTACAGGGTCCCTGCGCACCTGTTCGGGGAAACAGAAGCCCTCCCTGCCACTCAGAGGACCGCACGATTTCCCACAGGCCACACTGCCTAGCAGCACCTTCAGCCCCGCACAGACAGTGTGCTAAGGACAGACTTGGGTACCGGGGGCATGGGCGGGGAATTTCCCATGGAACTCTCTAAGGGCCCGGCGCCCTGTGTGGCCGGGGGAGTGCCCATGCCGTTCCTTGACCCCGCAGGACACTTGCATCCAGCAATAAGCAGCCCTCTGCTTCCACGGGGCTCAAACACCTGGGCCCGGTGTGCGGGCACCTGGCATACGTGGAGGCAAACACGCCGACCCCTCTGGTCCGACCCCACAACTGCGAAGATCCCCCTTTTCTTCCATCCGTAAAGGGGTCACGCTAGAGGAGTGGAAGAACATGGAGAGGCCCCCAGGAGATGGCTTTTCTCCGAGCCGCGGCTGGCTCGTTTCGGGCCCAATACGTGGGCCGCGCATGCGCACTCAGGCTCCCAAGCACACACCTCCCTCGGCTCACCTGACCCACCCTTTAGAGGTCACAGCAGTTCCACAGGGTCCCTGGGCACCTGTCCGTGGACACAGGAGCCCTCCGTGCCACCTAGAGGACCACGCGATTTCCGCTGGGGAACACTGCCCAGAAGCACTCCCAGCCTCCCACAGACACTGTGCGCAGGATAGACTTGTGGACCAGGGGCCTGGGCGGGGAATTTTCCAGGGAACTCTCTAAAGGCCAGGTGCCCTCTGTCGCCCTGGGAGTGCCCACGCCCTCCCTTAACCCTGCAGGACACTATCATCCAGCAATAAGGAGCCCTGTGCCTCCACGGGGCTCAAACACCTGGGCCTGTTGTGCGAGCACCTGGCGTACATGCAGGCAAACCCGCAGACCCCTCTGGCCCGAACCCACCACTGCGAAGATTCCCCATTTCTTCCATCCGTAAAGGGGTCCTCCTTGAGGAGTGGAGGGACATGGGGAGGCCCCCAGGAGAGGGCTTTTCTCCGAGCCGCGGCTGGCTCGTTTCGGGCCTATACATGGCACTCGCATGCGCACTCAGGCTCCCCACCACAAGTCTCCCTCGGGTCACGGGGCTCACCCTTGAGCTGTCTCCTCACCCACCCTTGAGGGGTCACGTCACCCACCACTGAGGGGTCACGCGACCCACCCCTGAGGGGTCACGTGACCCAACCCTGAGGGGTCACGTTACCCACCCCTTAGGGGTCTCGTGACCCACCCCTGGGGAGTCACGTGACCCACCTGTGAGGGGTCACATGACCCACCCCTGAGGGGTCACGTGACCCACCCCTGAGGGGTCGCGTGACCCACCCCTGAGGGGTCTCGTGACCCACCCCTGGGGAGTCACCTGACCCACCCCTGAGGGGTCTCGTGACCCACCCCTGGGGAGTCACGTGACCCACCCCTGAGGGGTCCCGTGACCCACCCTTGGGAGGTCACCGGCCCCACCCTTGAGGGGTCACATGACCCACCTTGAGAGGTCACAGCAGTTTTACAGGGTCCCTGCGCACCTGTTCGGGGAAACAGAAGCCCTCCCTGCCACTCAGAGGACCGCACGATTTCCCACAGGCCACACTGCCTAGCAGCACCTTCAGCCCCGCACAGACAGTGTGCTAAGGACAGACTTGGGTACTGGGGGCATGGGCGGGGAATTTCCCATGGAACTCTCTAAGGGCCCGGCGCCCTGTGTGGCCGGGGGAGTGCCCATGCCGTTCCTTGACCCCGCAGGACACTTGCATCCAGCAATAGGCAGCCCTCTGCTTCCACGGGGCTCAAACACCTGGGCCCGGTGTGCGGGCACCTGGCATACGTGGAGGCAAACCCGCCGACCCCTCTGGCCCGAACCCACCACTGCGAAGATCCCCCTTTTCTTCCATCCGTAAAGGGGTCACGCTTGAGGAGTGGAAGAACATGGAGAGGCCCCCAGGAGATGGCTTTTCTCCGAGCCGCGGCTGGCTCGTTTCGGGCCCAATACGTGGGCCGTGCATGCGCACTCAGGCTCCCAAGCACACACCTCCCTCGGCTCACCTGACCCACCCTTTAGAGGTCACAGCAGTTCCACAGGGTCCCTGGGCACCTGTCCGTGGACACAGGAGCCCTCCGTGCCACCTAGAGGACCACGCGCTTTCCGCTGGGGAACACTGCCCAGAAGAACTCCCAGCCTCCCACAGACACTGTGCGCAGGATAGACTTGTGGACCAGGGGCCTGGGCGGGGAATTTTCCAGGGAACTCTCTAAAGGCCAGGTGCCCTCTGTCGCCCTGGGAGTGCCCACGCCCTCCCTTAACCCTGCAGGACACTATCATCCAGCAATAAGGAGCCCTCTGCCTCCACGGGGCTCAAACACCTGGGCCGGTTGTGCGAGCACCTGGCGTACGTGCAGGCAAACCCGCAGACCCCTCTGGCCCGAACCCACCACTGCGAAGATCCCCCATTTCTTCCATCCGTAAAGGGGTCCTCCTTGAGGAGTGGAGGGACATGGGGAGGCCCCCAGGAGATGGCTTTTCTCCGAGCCGCGGCTGGCTCGTTTCGGGCCTATACATGGCGCTCGCATGCGCACTCAGGCTCCCCACCACAAGCCTCCCTCGGGTCACGGGACTCACCCTTGAGCTGTCTCCTGACCCACCCTTGAGGGGTCACGTCACCCACCACTGAGGGGTCACGTGACCCACCCCTGGGGAGTCACGTGACCCACCCCTGAGGGGTCTCGTGACCCACCCCTGGGGAGTCACGTGACCCACCCCTGAGGGGTCACGTGACCCACCCCTGGGGAGTCACGTGACCCACCCCTGAGGGGTCTCGTGACCCACCCCTGAGGGGTCTCGTGACCCACCCCTGGGGAGTCACGTGACACAACCCTGAGGGGTCTCGTGACCCACCCTTGAGGGGTCCCGTGACCCACCCTTGGGAGGTCACCTGCCCCACCCTTGAGGGGTCACATGACCCACCTTGAGAGGTCACAGCAGTTTTACAGGGTCCCTGCGCACCTGTTCGGGGAAACAGAAGCCCTCCATGCCACTCAGAGGACCGCACGATTTCCCACAGGCCACACTGCCTAGCAGCACCTTCAGCCCCGCACAGACAGTGTGCTAAGGACAGACTTGGGTACCGGGGGCATGGGCGGGGAATTTCCCATGGAACTCTCTAAGGGCCCGGCGCCCTGTGTTGCCGGGGGAGTGCCCATGCCGTTCCTTGACCCCGCAGGACACTTGCATCCAGCAATAAGCAGCCCTCTGCTTCCACGGGGCTCAAACACCTGGGCCCGGTGTGCGGGCACCTGGCATACGTGGAGGCAAACCCGCCGACCCCTCTGGCCCGAACCCACCACTGCGAAGATCCCCCTTTTCTTCCATCCGTAAAGGGGTCACGCTTGAGGAGTGGAAGAACATGGGGAGGCCCCCAGGAGATGGCTTTTCTCCGAGCCGCGGCTGGCTCGTTTCGGTCCCAATACGTGGGCCGCGCAAGCGCACTCAGGCTCCCAAGCACACACCTCCCTCGGCTCACCTGACCCACCCTTTAGAGGTCACAGCAGTTCCACAGGGTCCCTGGGCACCTGTCCGTGGACACAGGAGCCCACCGTGCCACCTAGAGGACCACGCGATTTCCGCTGGGGAACACTGCCCAGAAGCACTCCCAGCCTCCCACAGACACTGTGCGCAGGATAGACTTGTGGACCAGGGGCCTGGGCGGGGAATTTTCCAGGGAACTCTCTAAAGGCCAGGTGCCCTCTGTCGCCCTGGGAGTGCCCACGCCCTCCCTTAACCCTGCAGGACACTATCATCCAGCAATAAGGAGCCCTCTGCCTCCACGGGGCTCAAACACCTGGGCCCGTTGTGCGAGCACCTGGCGTACTTGCAGGCAAACCAGCAGACCCCTCTGGCCCGAACCCACCACTGCGAAGATTCCCCATTTCTTCCATCCGTAAAGGGGTCCTCCTTGAGGAGTGGAGGGACATGGGGAGGCCCCCAGGAGAGGGCTTTTCTCCGAGCCGCGGCTGGCTCGTTTCGGGCCTATACATGGCACTCGCATGCGCACTCAGGCTCCCCACCACAAGCCTCCCTCGGGTCACGGGACTCACCCTTGAGCTGTCTCCACACCCACCCTTGAGGGGTCACGTCACCCACCACTGAGGGGTCACGTGACCCACCCCTGAGGGTCACGTGACCCAACCCTGAGGGGTCACGTGACCCACCCCTTAGGGGTCTCGTGACCCACCCCTGGGGAGTCACGTGACCCACCCCTGAGGGGTCACGTGACCCACCCCTGGGGAGTCACGTGACCCACCCCTGAGGGGTCTCGTGACCCACCCCTGAGGGGTCTCGTGACCCACCCCTGGGGAGTCACGTGACACAACCCTGAGGGGTCTCGTGACCCACCCTTGAGGGGTCCCGTGACCCACCCTTGGGAGGTCACCTGCCCCACCCTTGAGGGGTCACATGACCCACCTTGAGAGGTCACAGCAGTTTTACAGGGTCCCTGCGCACCTGTTCGGGGAAACAGAAGCCCTCCATGCCACTCAGAGGACCGCACGATTTCCCACAGGCCACACTGCCTAGCAGCACCTTCAGCCCCGCACAGACAGTGTGCTAAGGACAGACTTGGGTACCGGGGGCATGGGCGGGGAATTTCCCATGGAACTCTCTAAGGGCCCGGCGCCCTGTGTTGCCGGGGGAGTGCCCATGCCGTTCCTTGACCCCGCAGGACACTTGCATCCAGCAATAAGCAGCCCTCTGCTTCCACGGGGCTCAAACACCTGGGCCCGGTGTGCGGGCACCTGGCATACGTGGAGGCAAACCCGCCGACCCCTCTGGCCCGAACCCACCACTGCGAAGATCCCCCTTTTCTTCCATCCGTAAAGGGGTCACGCTTGAGGACAGGAAGAACATGGGGAGGCCCCCAGGAGTTGGCATTTCTCCCAGCCGCGGCTGGCTCGTTTCGGGCCTATACGTGGGCTGCGCATGCGCACTCAGGCTCCCAAGCACACACCTCCCTCGGCTCACCTGACCCACCCTTTAGAGGTCACAGCAGTTCCACAGGGTCCCTGGGAACCTGTCCTGGACACAGGAGCCCTCACTGCCACCTAGAGGACCACGCGATTTCCGCTGGGGAACACTGCCCAGAAGTACTCCCACCCTCGCACAGACACTGTGCGCAGGATAGACTTGTGGACCAGGGGCCTGGGCGGGGAATTTTCCAGGGAACTCTCTAAAGGCCAGGTGCCCTCTGTCGCCCTGGGAGTGCCCACGCCGTCCCTTCACCCTGCAGGACACTATCATCCACCAATAAGCATCCCTCTGCCTCCACGGGACTCAAACACCTGGGCCCTTTGTGCGAGCACCTGACGTTTGTGCAGGAAAACCCGCAGACCCCTCTGGCCCGACCCACCGCTGCGAAGATCCCCCTTTTCTTCCATCCGTAAAGGGGTCCTCCTTGAGGAGTGGAGGAACATGGGGAGGCCCCCAGGAGATGGCTTTTCTCCGAGCCGCGGCTGGCTTGTTTCGGGCCTATACGTGGGCCACGCGTGCGCACTCAGGCTCCAAACCACAAGCCTCCCTCGGGTCACGGGACCCACCCTAGAGGTGTCTCCTGACCCACCCTTGAGGGGTCACGTCACCCACCCCTGAGAGGTCACGCGACCCACCCCTGAGGGGTCTCGTGACCCACCCCTGAGGGGTCACGTGACCCACCCCTGAGGGGTCACGTGACCCACCCCTGAGGGGTCTCGTGACCCACCCCTGAGGGGTCTCGTGACCGACCCTTGAGGGGTCACGTGACCCACCCCTGAGGGGTCACGTCACCCACCCCTGAGAGGTCACGCGACCCACCCCTGAGGGGTCACGTGACCCAGCCCTGAGGGGTCACGTGACCCACCCCTGAGGGGTCTCGTGACCGACCCTTGAGGGGTCACGTCACCCACACCTGAGGGGTCACGTGACCCACACTTGAGGGATCTCGTGACCTACCCTTTTGGGGTCACGTGACCCACCCTTTTGGGGTCACGTGTCCCACCCTTGGGAGGTCACGTGCCCCACCCTTGAGGGGTCTGATGACCCACCTTGAGGGGTCACACCAGTTTTACAGGGTCCCTGCGCACCTGTTCGGGGAAACAGAAGCCCTCCCTGCCACTCAGAGGACCGCACGATATCCCACAGGCCACACTGCCTAGCAGCACCTTCAGCCCCGCACAGACAGTGTGCTAAGGACAGACTGGGGTACCCGGGGCATGGGCGGGGGATTTCCCGTGGAACTCTCTAAGGGCCCGGTGCCCTGTGTGGCCCGGGGAGTGCCCATGCGGTTCCTTGACCCCGCAGGACACTTGCATCCAGCAATAAGCAGCCCTCTGCCTCCACTGGGCTCAAACACCTGGGCCCGGTGTGCGGGCACCAGGGGTACGTGGAGGCAAACCCGCAGAACCCTCTGGCCCGAACCCACCACTGCGAAGATCCCCCTTTTCTTCCATCCGTAAAGGGGTCATGCTTGAGGACAGGAAGAACATGGGGAGGCCCCCAGGAGTTGGCATTTCTCCCAGCCGCGGCTGGCTCGTTTCGGGCCTATACGTGGGCCGCGCATGCGCACTCAGGCTCCCAAGCACACACCTCCCTCGGCTCACCTGACCCACCCTTTAGAGGTCACAGCAGTTCCACAGGGTCCCTGGGCACCTGTCTGTGGACACAGGAGCCCTCCCTGCCACCTAGAGGACCACACGATTTCCGCTGGGGAACACTGCCCAGAAGCACTCCCACCCTCGCACAGACACTGTGCGCAGGATAGACTTGTGGACCAGGGGCCTGGGCGGGGAATTTTCCAGGGAACTCTCTAAAGGCCAGGTGCCCTCTGTCGCCCTGGGAGTGCCCACGCCGTCCCTTCACCCTGCAGGACACTATCATCCAGCAATAAGCAGCCCTCTGCCTCCACGGGACTCAAACACCTGGGCCCTTTGTGCGAGAACCTGACGTTCGTGCAGGAAAACCCGCAGACCCCTCTGGCCCGACCCACCGCTGCGAAGATCCCCCTTTTCTTCCATCCGTAAAGGGGTCCTCCTTGAGGAGTGGAGGAACATGGGGAGGCCCCCAGGAGATGGCTTTTCTCCGAGCCGCGGCTGGCTTGTTTCGGGCCTATACGTGGGCCACGCGTGCGCACTCAGGCTCCAAACCACAAGCCTCCCTAGGGTCACGGGACCCACCCTAGAGGTGTCTCCTGACCCACCCCTGAGGGGTCACGTGACCCACCCCTGAGGGGTCTCGTGACCCACCCCTGAGGGGTCACGTGACCCACCCCTGAGGAGTCTCGTGACCCACCCTTGAGGGGTCACGTGACCCACACCTGAGGGGTCAGGTGACCAACCCTTGAGGGGTCTCGTGACCTACCCTTTTGGGGTCACGTGACCCACCCTTTTGGGGTCACGTGTCCCACCCTTGGGAGGTCACGTGCCCCACCCTTGAGGCGTCACATGATCCACCTTGAGAGGTCACAGCAGTTTTACAGGGTCCCTGCGCACCTGTTCGGGGAAACAGAAGCCCTCCCTGCCACTCAGAGGACCGCACGATTTCCCACAGGCCACACTGCCTAGCAGCACCTTCAGCCCCGCACAGACAGTGTGCTAAGGACAGACTTGGGTACCCGGGGAATGGGCGGGCGATTTCCCATGGAACTCTCTAAGGGCCCGGTGCCCTGTGTGGCCCGGGGAGTGCCCATGCGGTTCCTTGACCCCGCAGGACACTTGCATCCAGCAATAAGCAGCCCTCTGCCTCCACGGGGCTCAAACACCTGGGCCCGGTGTGCGGGCACCAGGGGTACGTGGAGGCAAACCCGCAGAACCCTCTGGCCCGAACCCACCACTGCGAAGATCCCCCTTTTCTTCCATCCGTAAAGGGGTCACGCTTGAGGACAGGAAGAACATGGGGAGGCCCCCAGGAGTTGGCATTTCTCCCAGCCGCGGCTGGCTCGTTTCGGGCCTATACGTGGGCCGCGCATGCGCACTCAGGCTCCCAAGCACACACCTCCCTCGGCTCACCTGACCCACCCTTTAGAGGTCACAGCAGTTCCACAGGGTCCCTGGGCACCTGTCTGTGGACACAGGAGCCCTCCGTGCCACCTAGAGGACCACGCGATTTCCGCTGGGGAACACTGCCCAGAAGCACTCCCACCCTCGCACAGACAGGGTGCGCAGGATAGACTTGTGGACCAGGGGCCTGGGCGGGGAATTTTCCAGGGAACTCTCTAAAGGCCAGGTGCCCTCTGTCGCCCTGGGAGTGCCCACGCCCTCCCTTAACCCTGCAGGACACTATCATCCAGCAATAAGGAGCCCTCTGCCTCCACGGGGCTCAAACACCTGGGCCCGTTGTGCGAGCACCTGGCGTACGTGCAGGCAAACCCGCAGACCCCTCTGGCCCGAACCCACCACTGCGAAGATTCCCCATTTCTTCCATCCGTAAAGGGGTCCTCCTTGAGGAGTGGAGGGACATGGGGAGGCCCCCAGGAGAGGGCTTTTCTCCGAGCCGCGGCTGGCTCGTTTCGGGCCTATACATGGCACTCGCATGCGCACTCAGGCTCCCCACCACAAGCCTCCCTCGGGTCACGGGACTCACCCTTGAGCTGTCTCCACACCCACCCTTGAGGGGTCACGTCACCCACCACTGAGGGGTCACGTGACCCACCCCTGAGGGTCACGTGACCCAACCCTGAGGGGTCACGTGACCCACCCCTTAGGGGTCTCGTGACCCACCCCTGGGGAGTCACGTGACCCACCCCTGAGGGGTCACGTGACCCACCCCTGGGGAGTCACGTGACCCACCCCTGAGGGGTCTCGTGACCCACCCCTGAGGGGTCTCGTGACCCACCCCTGGGGAGTCACGTGACACAACCCTGAGGGGTCTCGTGACCCACCCTTGAGGGGTCCCGTGACCCACCCTTGGGAGGTCACCTGCCCCACCCTTGAGGGGTCACATGACCCACCTTGAGAGGTCACAGCAGTTTTACAGGGTCCCTGCGCACCTGTTCGGGGAAACAGAAGCCCTCCATGCCACTCAGAGGACCGCACGATTTCCCACAGGCCACACTGCCTAGCAGCACCTTCAGCCCCGCACAGACAGTGTGCTAAGGACAGACTTGGGTACCGGGGGCATGGGCGGGGAATTTCCCATGGAACTCTCTAAGGGCCCGGCGCCCTGTGTTGCCGGGGGAGTGCCCATGCCGTTCCTTGACCCCGCAGGACACTTGCATCCAGCAATAAGCAGCCCTCTGCTTCCACGGGGCTCAAACACCTGGGCCCGGTGTGCGGGCACCTGGCATACGTGGAGGCAAACTCGCCGACCCCTCTGGCCCGAACCCACCACTGCGAAGATCCCCCTTTTCTTCCATCCGTAAAGGGGTCACGCTTGAGGACAGGAAGAACATGGGGAGGCCCCCAGGAGTTGGCATTTCTCCCAGCCGCGGCTGGCTCGTTTCGGGCCTATACGTGGGCTGCGCATGCGCACTCAGGCTCCCAAGCACACACCTCCCTCGGCTCACCTGACCCACCCTTTAGAGGTCACAGCAGTTCCACAGGGTCCCTGGGAACCTGTCCTGGACACAGGAGCCCTCACTGCCACCTAGAGGACCACGCGATTTCCGCTGGGGAACACTGCCCAGAAGTACTCCCACCCTCGCACAGACACTGTGCGCAGGATAGACTTGTGGACCAGGGGTCTGGGCGGGGAATTTTCCAGGGAACTCTCTAAAGGCCAGGTGCCCTCTGTCGCCCTGGGAGTGCCCACGCCGTCCCTTCACCCTGCAGGACACTATCATCCACCAATAAGCATCCCTCTGCCTCCACGGGACTCAAACACCTGGGCCCTTTGTGCGAGCACCTGACGTTTGTGCAGGAAAACCCGCAGACCCCTCTGGCCCGACCCACCGCTGCGAAGATCCCCCTTTTCTTCCATCCGTAAAGGGGTCCTCCTTGAGGAGTGGAGGAACATGGGGAGGCCCCCAGGAGATGGCTTTTCTCCGAGCCGCGGCTGGCTTGTTTCGGGCCTATACGTGGGCCACGCGTGCGCACTCAGGCTCCAAACCACAAGCCTCCCTCGGGTCACGGGACCCACCCTAGAGGTGTCTCCTGACCCACCCTTGAGGGGTCACGTCACCCACCCCTGAGAGGTCACGCGACCCACCCCTGAGGGGTCTCGTGACCCACCCCTGAGGGGTCACGTGACCCACCCCTGAGGGGTCACGTGACCCACCCCTGAGGGGTCTCGTGACCCACCCCTGAGGGGTCTCGTGACCGACCCTTGAGGGGTCACGTGACCCACCCCTGAGGGGTCACGTCACCCACCCCTGAGAGGTCACGCGACCCACCCCTGAGGGGTCACGTGACCCACCCCTGAGGGGTCACGTGACCCACCCCTGAGGGGTCTCGTGACCGACCCTTGAGGGGTCACGTCACCCACACCTGAGGGGTCACGTGACCCACACTTGAGGGATCTCGTGACCTACCCTTTTGGGGTCACGTGACCCACCCTTTTGGGGTCACGTGTCCCACCCTTGGGAGGTCACGTGCCCCACCCTTGAGGGGTCTGATGACCTACCTTGAGAGGTCACAGCAGTTTTACAGGGTCCCTGCGCACCTGTTCGGGGAAACAGAAGCCCTCCATGCCACTCAGAGGACCGCACGATTTCCCACAGGCCACACTGCCTAGCAGCACCTTCAGCCCCGCACAGACAGTGTGCTAAGGACAGACTGGGGTACCCGGGGCATGGGCGGGGGATTTCCCGTGGAACTCTCTAAGGGCCCGGTGCCCTGTGTGGCCCGGGGAGTGCCCATGCGGTTCCTTGACCCCGCAGGACACTTGCATCCAGCAATAAGCAGCCCTCTGCCTCCACTGGGCTCAAACACCTGGGCCCGGTGTGCGGGCACCAGGGGTACGTGGAGGCAAACCCGCAGAACCCTCTGGCCCGAACCCACCACTGCGAAGATCCCCCTTTTCTTCCATCCGTAAAGGGGTCATGCTTGAGGACAGGAAGAACATGGGGAGGCCCCCAGGAGTTGGCATTTCTCCCAGCCGCGGCTGGCTCGTTTCGGGCCTATACGTGGGCCGCGCATGCGCACTCAGGCTCCCAAGCACACACCTCCCTCGGCTCACCTGACCCACCCTTTAGAGGTCACAGCAGTTCCACAGGGTCCCTGGGCACCTGTCTGTGGACACAGGAGCCCTCCCTGCCCCCGTAGAGGACCACACGATTTCCGCTGGGGAACACTGCCCAGAAGCACTCCCACCCTCGCACAGACACTGTGCGCAGGATAGACTTGTGGACCAGGGGCCTGGGCGGGGAATTTTCCAGGGAACTCTCTAAAGGCCAGGTGCCCTCTGTCGCCCTGGGAGTGCCCACGCCGTCCCTTCACCCTGCAGGACACTATCATCCAGCAATAAGCAGCCCTCTGCCTCCACGGGACTCAAACACCTGGGCCCTTTGTGCGAGAACCTGACGTTCGTGCAGGAAAACCCGCAGACCCCTCTGGCCCGACCCACCGCTGCGAAGATCCCCCTTTTCTTCCATCCGTAAAGGGGTCCTCCTTGAGGAGTGGAGGAACATGGGGAGGCCCCCAGGAGATGGCTTTTCTCCGAGCCGCGGCTGGCTTGTTTCGGGCCTATACGTGGGCCACGCGTGCGCACTCAGGCTCCAAACCACAAGCCTCCCTAGGGTCACGGGACCCACCCTAGAGGTGTCTCCTGACCCACCCCTGAGGGGTCACGTGACCCACCCCTGAGGGGTCTCGTGACCCACCCCTGAGGGGTCACGTGACCCACCCCTGAGGAGTCTCGTGACCCACCCTTGAGGGGTCACGTGACCCACACCTGAGGGGTCAGGTGACCAACCCTTGAGGGGTCTCGTGACCTACCCTTTTGGGGTCACGTGACCCACCCTTTTGGGGTCACGTGTCCCACCCTTGGGAGGTCACGTGCCCCACCCTTGAGGCGTCACATGATCCACCTTGAGAGGTCACAGCAGTTTTACAGGGTCCCTGCGCACCTGTTCGGGGAAACAGAAGCCCTCCCTGCCACTCAGAGGACCGCACGATTTCCCACAGGCCACACTGCCTAGCAGCACCTTCAGCCCCGCACAGACAGTGTGCTAAGGACAGACTTGGGTACCCGGGGCATGGGCGGGCGATTTCCCATGGAACTCTCTAAGGGCCCGGTGCCCTGTGTGGCCCGGGGAGTGCCCATGCGGTTCCTTGACCCCGCAGGACACTTGCATCCAGCAATAAGCAGCCCTCTGCCTCCACGGGGCTCAAACACCTGGGCCCGGTGTGCGGGCACCAGGGGTACGTGGAGGCAAACCCGCAGAACCCTCTGGCCCGAACCCACCACTGCGAAGATCCCCCTTTTCTTCCATCCGTAAAGGGGTCACGCTTGAGGACAGGAAGAACATGGGGAGGCCCCCAGGAGTTGGCATTTCTCCCAGCCGCGGCTGGCTCGTTTCGGGCCTATACGTGGGCCGCGCATGCGCACTCAGGCTCCCAAGCACACACCTCCCTCGGCTCACCTGACCCACCCTTTAGAGGTCACAGCAGTTCCACAGGGTCCCTGGGCACCTGTCTGTGGACACAGGAGCCCTCCGTGCCACCTAGAGGACCACGCGATTTCCGCTGGGGAACACTGCCCAGAAGCACTCCCACCCTCGCACAGACAGGGTGCGCAGGATAGACTTGTGGACCAGGGGCCTGGGCGGGGAATTTTCCAGGGAACTCTCTAAAGGCCAGGTGCCCTCTGTCGCCCTGGGAGTGCCCACGCCGTCCCTTCACCCTGCAGGACACTATCATCCAGCAATAAGCAGCCCTCTGCATCCACGGGGCTCAAACACCTGGGCCCTTTGTGCGAGCACCTGACGTTCGTGCAGGAAAACCCGCAGACCCCTCTGGCCCGACCCACCGCTGCGAAGATCCCCCTTTTCTTCCATCCGTAAAGGGGTCCTCCTTGAGGAGTGGAGGAACATGGGGAGGCCCCCAGGAGATGGCTTTTCTCCGAGCCGCGGCTGGCTTGTTTCGGGCCTATACGTGGGCCGCGCGTGCGCACTCAGGCTCCACACCACAAGCCTCCCTCGGGTCACGGGACCCACCCTAGAGGTGTCTCCTGACCCACCCTTGAGGGGTCACGTCACCCACCCCTGAGAGGTCACGCGACCCACACCTGAGGGGTCACGTGACCCACCCCTGAGGGGTCTCGTGACCCACCCCTGAGGGGTCACGTGACCCAGCCCTGAGGGGTCTCCTGACCCACCCTTGAGGGGTCACGTCACCCACCCCTGAGAGGTCACGCGACCCACCCCTGAGGGGTCACGTGACCCACCCCTGAGGGGTCTCGTGACCCACCCCTGAGGGGTCACGTGACCCAGCCCTGAGGGGTCACGTGACCCACCCCTGAGGGGTCTCGTGACCGACCCTTGAGGGGTCACGTGACCCACACCTGAGGGGTCACGTGACCCACACTTGAGGGGTCTCGTGACCTACCCTTTTGGGGTCACGAGACCCACCCTTTTGGGGTCACGTGTCCCACCCTTGGGAGGTCACGTGCCCCACCCTTGAGGGGTCACATGACCCACCTTGAGAGGTCACAGCAGTTTTACAGGGTCCCTGCGCACCTGTTCGGGGAAACAGAAGCCCTCCCTGCCACTCAGAGGACCGCACGATTTCCCACAGGCCACACTGCCTAGCAGCACCTTCAGCCCCGCACAGACAGTGTGCTAAGGACAGACTGGGGTACCCGGGGCATGGGCGGGGGATTTCCCATGGAACTCTCGAAGGGCCCGGTGCCCTGTGTGGCCCGGGGAGTGCCCATGCGGTTCCTTGACCCCGCAGGACACTTGCATCCAGCAATAAGCAGCCCTCTGCCTCCACGGGGCTCAAACACCTGGGCCCGGTGTGCGGGCACCAGGGGTACGTGGAGGCAAACCCGCAGAACCCTCTGGCCCAAACCCACCACTGCGAAGATCCCCCTTTTCTTCCATCCGTAAAGGGGTCACGCTTGAGGACAGGAAGAACATGGGGAGGCCCCCAGGAGTTGGCATTTCTCCCAGCCGCGGCTGGCTCGTTTCGGGCCTATACGTGGGCCGCGCATGCGCACTCAGGCTCCCAAGCACACACCTCCCTCGGCTCACCTGACCCACCCTTTAGAGGTCACAGCAGTTCCACAGGGTCCCTGGGAACCTGTCCTGGACACAGGAGCCCTCACTGCCACCTAGAGGACCACGCGATTTCCGCTGGGGAACACTGCCCAGAAGTACTCCCACCCTCGCACAGACACTGTGCGCAGTATAGACTTGTGGACCAGGGGCCTGGGCGGGGAATTTTCCAGGGAACTCTCTAAAGGCCAGGTGCCCTCTGTCGCCCTGGGAGTGCCCACGCCGTCCCTTCACCCTGCAGGACACTATCATCCAGCAATAAGCATCCCTCTGCCTCCACGGGACTCAAACACCTGGGCCCTTTGTGCGAGCACCTGACGTTTGTGCAGGAAAACCCGCAGACCCCTCTGGCCCGACCCACCGCTGCGAAGATCCCCCTTTTCTTCCATCCGTAAAGGGGTCCTCCTTGAGGAGTGGAGGAACATGGGGAGGCCCCCAGGAGATGGCTTTTCTCCGAGCCGCGGATGGCTTGTTTCGGGCCTATACGTGGGCCACGCGTGCGCACTCAGGCTCCAAACCACAAGCCTCCCTCGGGTCACGGGACCCACCCTAGAGGTGTCTCCTGACCCACCCTTGAGGGGTCACGTCACCCACCCCTGAGAGGTCACGCGACCCACCCCTGAGGGGTCTCGTGACCCACCCCTGAGGGGTCACGTGACCCACCCCTGAGGGGTCACGTGACCCACCCCTGAGGGGTCTCGTGACCCACCCTTGAGGGGTCACGTGACCCACACCTGAGGGGTCAGTTGACCCATCCTTGAGGGGTCTCCTGACCTACCCTTTTGGGGTCACGTGAACGACCCTTTTGGGGTCACGTGACCCACCCTTGGGAGGTCACGTGCCCCACACTTGAGGGTCACATGACCCACCTTGAGAGGTCACAGCAGTTTTACAGGGTCCCGGCACACCTGTTCGGGGAAACAGAAGCCCTCCCTGCCACTCAGAGGACCGCACGATTTCCCACAGGCCACACTGCCTAGCAGCACCTTCAGCCCCGCACAGACAGTGTGCTAAGGACAGACTGGGGTACCCGGGGCATGGGCGGGGGATTTCCCATGGAACTCTCGAAGGGCCCGGTGCCCTGTGTGGCCCGTGGAGTGCCCATGCGGTTCCTTGACCCCGCAGGACACTTGCATCCAGCAATAAGCAGCCCTCTGCCTCCACGGGGCTCAAACACCTGGGCCCGGTGTGCGGGCACCAGGGGTACGTGGAGGCAAACCCGCAGAACCCTCTGGCCCAAACCCACCACTGCGAAGATCCCCCTTTTCTTCCATCCGTAAAGGGGTCACGCTTGAGGACAGGAAGAACATGGGGAGGCCCCCAGGAGTTGGCATTTCTCCCAGCCGCGGCTGGCTCGTTCCGGGCCTATACCTGGGCCGCGCATGCGCACTCAGGCTCCCAAGCACACACCTCCCTCGGCTCACGTGACCCACCCTTTAGAGGTCACAGCAGTTCCACAGGGTCCCTGGGCACCTGTCTGTGGACACAGGAGCCCTCACTGCCACCTAGAGGACCACGCGATTTCCGCTGGGGAACACTGCCCAGAAGCACTCCCACCCTCGCACAGACACTGTGCGCAGGATAGACTTGTGGACCAGGGGCCTGGGCGGGGAATTTTCCAGGGAACTCTCTAAAGGCCAGTTGCCCTCTGTCGCCCTTGGAGTGCCCACGCCGTCCCTTCACCCTGCAGGACACTATCATCCAGCAATAAGCAGCCCTCTGCCTCCACGGGACTCAAACACCTGGGCCCTTTGTGCGAGCACCTGACGTTCGTGCAGGAAAACACGCAGACCCCTCTGGCCCGACCCACCGCTGCGAAGAACCCCCTTTTCTTCCATCCGTAAAGGGGTCCTCCTTGAGGAGTGGAGGAACATGGGGAGGCCCCCAGGAGATGGCTTTTCTCCGAGCCGCGGCTGGCTTGTTTGGGGCCTATACGTGGGACACGCGTGCGCACTCAGGCTCCAAACCACAAGCCTCCCTCGGGTCACGGGACCCACCCTAGAGGTGTCTCCTGACCCACCCTTGAGGGGTCACGTCACCCACCCCTGAGAGGTCACGCGACCCACCCCTGAGGGGTCACGTGACCCACCCCTGAGGGGTCTCGTGACCCACCCCTGAGGGGTCTCGTGACCGACCCTTGAGGGGTCACGTGACACACCCTTGGGAGGTCACGTGCCCCACACTTGAGGCGTCACATGACCCACCTTGAGAGGTCACAGCAGTTTTACAGGGTCCCGGCGCACCTGTTCGGGGAAACAGAAGCCCTCCATGCCACTCAGAGGACCGCACGATTTCCCACAGGCCACACTGCCTAGCAGCACCTTCAGCCCCGCACAGACAGTGTGCTAAGGACAGACTTGGGTACCGGGGGCATGGGCGGGGAATTTCCCATGGAACTCTCTAAGGGCCCGGCGCCCTGTGTTGCCGGGGGAGTGCCCATGCCGTTCCTTGACCCCGCAGGACACTTGCATCCAGCAATAAGCAGCCCTCTGCTTCCACGGGGCTCAAACACCTGGGCCCGGTGTGCGGGCACCTGGCATACGTGGAGGCAAACCCGCCGACCCCTCTGGCCCGAACCCACCACTGCGAAGATCCCCCTTTTCTTCCATCCGTAAAGGGGTCACGCTTGAGGAGTGGAAGAACATGGGGAGGCCCCCAGGAGATGGCTTTTCTCCGAGCCGCGGCTGGCTCGTTTCGGGCCCAATACGTGGGCCGCGCATGCGCACTCAGGCTCCCAAGCACACACCTCCCTCGGCTCACCTGACCCACCCTTTAGAGGTCACAGCAGTTCCACAGGGTCCCTGGGCACCTGTCCGTGGACACAGGAGCCCTCCGTGCCACCTAGAGGACCACGCGATTTCCGCTGGGGAACACTGCCCAGAAGCACTCCCAGCCTCCCACAGACACTGTGCGCAGGATAGACTTGTGGACCAGGGGCCTGGGCGGGGAATTTTCCAGGGAACTCTCTAAAGGCCAGGTGCCCTCTGTCGCCCTGGGAGTGCCCACGCCCTCCCTTAACCCTGCAGGACACTATCATCCAGCAATAAGGAGCCCTCTGCCTCCACGGGGCTCAAACACCTGGGCCCGTTGTGCGAGCACCTGGCGTACGTGCAGGCAAACCCGCAGACCCCTCTGGCCCGAACCCACCACTGCGAAGATTCCCCATT
This sequence comes from Desmodus rotundus, assembly GCF_022682495.2. Taxonomy (NCBI): domain Eukaryota; kingdom Metazoa; phylum Chordata; class Mammalia; order Chiroptera; family Phyllostomidae; genus Desmodus; species Desmodus rotundus. The sequence continues at coordinate 21,057 of NW_026527504.1, forward strand.
TCTTCCATCCGTAAAGGGGTCCTCCTTGAGGAGTGGAGGGACATGGGGAGGCCCCCAGGAGAGGGCTTTTCTCCGAGCCGCGGCTGGCTCGTTTCGGGCCTATACATGGCACTCGCATGCGCACTCAGGCTCCCCACCACAAGCCTCCCTCGGGTCACGGGACTCACCCTTGAGCTGTCTCCTCACCCACCCTTGAGGGGTCACGCGACCCACCCCTGAGGGGTCACGCGACCCACCCCTGAGGGGTCACGTGACCCAACCCTGTGGGGTCACGTGACCCACGCCTGGGGAGTCACGTGACCCACCCGTGAGGGGTCACATGACCCACCCCTGAGGGGTCACGTGACCCACCCCTGAGGGGTCTCGTGACCCACCCCTGAGGGGTCACGTGACCCACCCCTGGGGAGTCACGTGACCCACCCCTGAGGGGTCTGGTGACCCACCCCTGGGGAGTCACGTGACCCACCCCTGAGGGGTCTCGTGACCCACCCCTGGGGAGTCACGTGACACACTCCTGAGGGGTCTCGTGACCCACCCTTGAGGGGTCACGTGACCCACCCCTGAGGGGTCCCGTGACCCACCCTTGGGAGGTCACCGGCCCCACCCTTGAGGGGTCACATGACCCACCTTGAGAGGTCACAGCAGTTTTACAGGGTCCCTGCGCACCTGTTCGGGGAAACAGAAGCCCTCCCTGCCACTCAGAGGACCGCACGATTTCCCACAGGCCACACTGCCTAGCAGCACCTTCAGCCCCGCACAGACAGTGTGCTAAGGACAGACTTGGGTACCGGGGGCATGGGCGGGGAATTTCCCATGGAACTCTCTAAGGGCCCGGCGCCCTGTGTGGCCGGGGGAGTGCCCATGCCGTTCCTTGACCCCGCAGGACACTTGCATCCAGCAATAAGCAGCCCTCTGCTTCCACGGGGCTCAAACACCTGGGCCCGGTGTGCGGGCACCTGGCATACGTGGAGGCAAACACGCCGACCCCTCTGGTCCGAACCCACCACTGCGAAGATCCCCCTTTTCTTCCATCCGTAAAGGGGTCACGCTAGAGGAGTGGAAGAACATGGAGAGGCCCCCAGGAGATGGCTTTTCTCCGAGCCGCGGCTGGCTCGTTTCGGGCCCAATACGTGGGCCGCGCATGCGCACTCAGGCTCCCAAGCACACACCTCCCTCGGCTCACCTGAACCACCCTTTAGAGGTCACAGCAGTTCCACAGGGTCCCTGGGCACCTGTCCGTGGACACAGGAGCCCTCCGTGCCACCTAGAGGACCACGCGATTTCCGCTGGGGAACACTGCCCAGAAGCACTCCCAGCCTCCCACAGACACTGTGCGCAGGATAGACTTGTGGACCAGGGGCCTGGGCGGGGAATTTTCCAGGGAACTCTCTAAAGGCCAGGTGCCCTCTGTCGCCCTGGGAGTGCCCACGCCCTCCCTTAACCCTGCAGGACACTATCATCCAGCAATAAGGAGCCCTCTGCCTCCACGGGGCTCAAACACCTGGGCCTGTTGTGCGAGCACCTGGCGTACGTGCAGGCAAACCCGCAGACCCCTCTGGCCCGAACCCACCACTGCGAAGATTCCCCATTTCTTCCATCCGTAAAGGGGTCCTCCTTGAGGAGTGGAGGGACATGGGGAGGCCCCCAGCAGAGGGCTTTTCTCCGAGCCGCGGCTGGCTCGTTTCGGGCCTATACATGGCACTCGCATGCGCACTCAGGCTCCCCACCACAAGTCTCCCTCGGGTCACGGGACTCACCCTTGAGCTGTCTCCTCACCCACCCTTGAGGGGTCACGTCACCCACCACTGAGGGGTCACGCGACCCACCCCTGAGGGGTCACGTGACCCAACCCTGAGGGGTCACGTGACCCAACCCTTAGGGGTCTCGTGACCCACCCCTGGGGAGTCACGTGACCCACCCGTGAGGGGTCACATGACCCACCCCTGAGGGGTCACGTGACCCACCCCTGAGGGGTCTCGTGACCCACCCCTGGGGAGTCACGTGACCCACCCCTGAGGGGTCTCGTGACCCACCCCTGGGGAGTCACGTGACCCACCCCTGAGGGGTCCCGTGACCCACCCTTGGGAGGTCACCGGCCCCACCCTTGAGGGGTCACATGACCCACCTTGAGAGGTCACAGCAGTTTTACAGGGTCCCTGCGCACCTGTTCAGGGAAACAGAAGCCCTCCCTGCCACTCAGAGGACCGCACGATTTCCCACAGGCCACACTGCCTAGCAGCACCTTCAGCCCCGCACAGACAGTGTGCTAAGGACAGACTTGGGTACCGGGGGCATGGGCGGGGAATTTCCCATGGAACTCTCTAAGGGCCCGGCGCCCTGTGTGGCCGGGGGAGTGCCCATGCCGTTCCTTGACCCCGCAGGACACTTGCATCCAGCAATAAGCAGCCCTCTGCTTCCACGGGGCTCAAACACCTGGGCCCGGTGTGCGGGCACCTGGCATACGTGGAGGCAAACCCGCCGACCCCTCTGGCCCGAACCCACCACTGCGAAGATCCCCCTTTTCTTCCATCCGTAAAGGGGTCACGCTTGAGGAGTGGAAGAACATGGGGAGGCCCCCAGGAGATGGCTTTTCTCCGAGCCGCGGCTGGCTCGTTTCGGGCCCAATACGTGGGCCGCGCATGCGCACTCAGGCTCCCAAGCACACACCTCCCTCGGCTCACCTGACCCACCCTTTAGAGGTCACAGCAGTTCCACAGGGTCCCTGGGCACCTGTCCGTGGACACAGGAGCCCTCCGTGCCACCTAGAGGACCACGCGATTTCCGCTGGGGAACACTGCCCAGAAGCACTCCCAGCCTCCCACAGACACTGTGCGCAGGATAGACTTGTGGACCAGGGGCCTGGGCGGGGAATTTTCCAGGGAACTCTCTAAAGGCCAGGTGCCCTCTGTCGCCCTGGGAGTGCCCACGCCCTCCCTTAACCCTGCAGGACACTATCATCCAGCAATAAGGAGCCCTCTGCCTCCACGGGGCTCAAACACCTGGGCCCGTTGTGCGAGCACCTGGCGTACGTGCAGGCAAACCCGCAGACCCCTCTGGCCCGAACCCACCACTGCGAAGATTCCCCATTTCTTCCATCCGTAAAGGGGTCCTCCTTGAGGAGTGGAGGGACATGGGGAGGCCCCCAGGAGAGGGCTTTTCTCCGAGCCGCGGCTGGCTCGTTTCGGGCCTATACATGGCACTCGCATGCGCACTCAGGCTCCCCACCACAAGCCTCCCTCGGGTCACGGGACTCACCCTTGAGCTGTCTCCACACCCACCCTTGAGGGGTCACGTCACCCACCACTGAGGGGTCACGTGACCCACCCCTGAGGGTCACGTGACCCAACCCTGAGGGGTCACGTGACCCACCCCTTAGGGGTCTCGTGACCCACCCCTGGGGAGTCACGTGACCCACCCCTGAGGGGTCACGTGACCCACCCCTGGGGAGTCACGTGACCCACCCCTGAGGGGTCTCGTGACCCACCCCTGAGGGGTCTCGTGACCCACCCCTGGGGAGTCACGTGACACAACCCTGAGGGGTCTCGTGACCCACACCTGAGGGGTCACGTGACCCACCCCTGAGGGGTCTCGTGACCCACCCCTGGGGAGTCACGTGACCCACCCGTGAGGGGTCACATGACCCACCCCTGAGGGGTCACGTGACCCACCCCTGAGGGGTCTCGTGACCCACCCCTGAGGGGTCACGTGACCCAGCCCTGAGGGGTCACGTGACCCACCCCTGAGGGGTCTCGTGACCGACCCTTGAGGGGTCACGTGACCCACACCTGAGGGGTCACGTGACCCACACTTGAGGGGTCTCGTGACCTACCCTTTTGGGGTCACGAGACCCACCCTTTTGGGGTCACGTGTCCCACCCTTGGGAGGTCACGTGCCCCACCCTTGAGGGGTCACATGACCCACCTTGAGAGGTCACAGCAGTTTTACAGGGTCCCTGCGCACCTGTTCGGGGAAACAGAAGCCCTCCCTGCCACTCAGAGGACCGCACGATTTCCCACAGGCCACACTGCCTAGCAGCACCTTCAGCCCCGCACAGACAGTGTGCTAAGGACAGACTGGGGTACCCGGGGCATGGGCGGGGGATTTCCCATGGAACTCTCGAAGGGCCCGGTGCCCTGTGTGGCCCGGGGAGTGCCCATGCGGTTCCTTGACCCCGCAGGACACTTGCATCCAGCAATAAGCAGCCCTCTGCCTCCACGGGGCTCAAACACCTGGGCCCGGTGTGCGGGCACCAGGGGTACGTGGAGGCAAACCCGCAGAACCCTCTGGCCCAAACCCACCACTGCGAAGATCCCCCTTTTCTTCCATCCGTAAAGGGGTCACGCTTGAGGACAGGAAGAACATGGGGAGGCCCCCAGGAGTTGGCATTTCTCCCAGCCGCGGCTGGCTCGTTTCGGGCCTATACGTGGGCCGCGCATGCGCACTCAGGCTCCCAAGCACACACCTCCCTCGGCTCACCTGACCCACCCTTTAGAGGTCACAGCAGTTCCACAGGGTCCCTGGGAACCTGTCCTGGACACAGGAGCCCTCACTGCCACCTAGAGGACCACGCGATTTCCGCTGGGGAACACTGCCCAGAAGTACTCCCACCCTCGCACAGACACTGTGCGCAGGATAGACTTGTGGACCAGGGGCCTGGGCGGGGAATTTTCCAGGGAACTCTCTAAAGGCCAGGTGCCCTCTGTCGCCCTGGGAGTGCCCACGCCGTCCCTTCACCCTGCAGGACACTATCATCCAGCAATAAGCATCCCTCTGCCTCCACGGGACTCAAACACCTGGGCCCTTTGTGCGAGCACCTGACGTTTGTGCAGGAAAACCCGCAGACCCCTCTGGCCCGACCCACCGCTGCGAAGATCCCCCTTTTCTTCCATCCGTAAAGGGGTCCTCCTTGAGGAGTGGAGGAACATGGGGAGGCCCCCAGGAGATGGCTTTTCTCCGAGCCGCGGCTGGCTTGTTTCGGGCCTATACGTGGGCCACGCGTGCGCACTCAGGCTCCAAACCACAAGCCTCCCTCGGGTCACGGGACCCACCCTAGAGGTGTCTCCTGACCCACCCTTGAGGGGTCACGTCACCCACCCCTGAGAGGTCACGCGACCCACCCCTGAGGGGTCTCGTGACCCACCCCTGAGGGGTCACGTGACCCACCCCTGAGGGGTCACGTGACCCACCCCTGAGGGGTCTCGTGACCCACCCTTGAGGGGTCACGTGACCCACACCTGAGGGGTCAGTTGACCCATCCTTGAGGGGTCTCCTGACCTACCCTTTTGGGGTCACGTGAACGACCCTTTTGGGGTCACGTGACCCACCCTTGGGAGGTCACGTGCCCCACACTTGAGGCGTCACATGACCCACCTTGAGAGGTCACAGCAGTTTTACAGGGTCCCGGCACACCTGTTCGGGGAAACAGAAGCCCTCCCTGCCACTCAGAGGACCGCACGATTTCCCACAGGCCACACTGCCTAGCAGCACCTTCAGCCCCGCACAGACAGTGTGCTAAGGACAGACTGGGGTACCCGGGGCATGGGCGGGGGATTTCCCATGGAACTCTCGAAGGGCCCGGTGCCCTGTGTGGCCCGTGGAGTGCCCATGCGGTTCCTTGACCCCGCAGGACACTTGCATCCAGCAATAAGCAGCCCTCTGCCTCCACGGGGCTCAAACACCTGGGCCCGGTGTGCGGGCACCAGGGGTACGTGGAGGCAAACCCGCAGAACCCTCTGGCCCAAACCCACCACTGCGAAGATCCCCCTTTTCTTCCATCCGTAAAGGGGTCACGCTTGAGGACAGGAAGAACATGGGGAGGCCCCCAGGAGTTGGCATTTCTCCCAGCTGCGGCTGGCTCGTTCCGGGCCTATACGTGGGCCGCGCATGCGCACTCAGGCTCCCAAGCACACACCTCCCTCGGCTCACGTGACCCACCCTTTAGAGGTCACAGCAGTTCCACAGGGTCCCTGGGCACCTGTCTGTGGACACAGGAGCCCTCACTGCCACCTAGAGGACCACGCGATTTCCGCTGGGGAACACTGCCCAGAAGCACTCCCACCCTCGCACAGACACTGTGCGCAGGATAGACTTGTGGACCAGGGGCCTGGGCGGGGAATTTTCCAGGGAACTCTCTAAAGGCCAGTTTCCCTCTGTCGCCCTGGGAGTGCCCACGCCGTCCCTTCACCCTGCAGGACACTATCATCCAGCAATAAGCAGCCCTCTGCCTCCACGGGACTCAAACACCTGGGCCCTTTGTGCGAGCACCTGACGTTCGTGCAGGAAAACCCGCAGACCCCTCTGGCCCGACCCACCGCTGCGAAGAACCCCCTTTTCTTCCATCCGTAAAGGGGTCCTCCTTGAGGAGTGGAGGAACATGGGGAGGCCCCCAGGAGATGGCTTTTCTCCGAGCCGCGGCTGGCTTGTTTGGGGCCTATACGTGGGACACGCGTGCGCACTCAGGCTCCAAACCACAAGCCTCCCTCGGGTCACGGGACCCACCCTAGAGGTGTCTCCTGACCCACCCTTGAGGGGTCACGTCACCCACCCCTGAGAGGTCACGCGACCCACCCCTGAGGGGTCACGTGACCCACCCCTGAGGGGTCTCGTGACCCACCCCTGAGGGGTCTCGTGACCGACCCTTGAGGGGTCCCGTGACCCACCCTTGGGAGGTCACGTGCCCCACACTTGAGGCGTCACATGACCCACCTTGAGAGGTCACAGCAGTTTTACAGGGTCCCGGCGCACCTGTTCGGGGAAACAGAAGCCCTCCATGCCACTCAGAGGACCGCACGATTTCCCACAGGCCACACTGCCTAGCAGCACCTTCAGCCCCGCACAGACAGTGTGCTAAGGACAGACTTGGGTACCGGGGGCATGGGCGGGGAATTTCCCATGGAACTCTCTAAGGGCCCGGCGCCCTGTGTTGCCGGGGGAGTGCCCATGCCGTTCCTTGACCCCGCAGGACACTTGCATCCAGCAATAAGCAGCCCTCTGCTTCCACGGGGCTCAAACACCTGGGCCCGGTGTGCGGGCACCTGGCATACGTGGAGGCAAACCCGCCGACCCCTCTGGCCCGAACCCACCACTGCGAAGATCCCCCTTTTCTTCCATCCGTAAAGGGGTCACGCTTGAGGACAGGAAGAACATGGGGAGGCCCCCAGGAGTTGGCATTTCTCCCAGCCGCGGCTGGCTCGTTTCGGGCCTATACGTGGGCTGCGCATGCGCACTCAGGCTCCCAAGCACACACCTCCCTCGGCTCACCTGACCCACCCTTTAGAGGTCACAGCAGTTCCACAGGGTCCCTGGGAACCTGTCCTGGACACAGGAGCCCTCACTGCCACCTAGAGGACCACGCGATTTCCGCTGGGGAACACTGCCCAGAAGTACTCCCACCCTCGCACAGACACTGTGCGCAGGATAGACTTGTGGACCAGGGGCCTGGGCGGGGAATTTTCCAGGGAACTCTCTAAAGGCCAGGTGCCCTCTGTCGCCCTGGGAGTGCCCACGCCGTCCCTTCACCCTGCAGGACACTATCATCCAGCAATAAGCATCCCTCTGCCTCCACGGGACTCAAACACCTGGGCCCTTTGTGCGAGCACCTGATGTTTGTGCAGGAAAACCCGCAGACCCCTCTGGCCCGACCCACCGCTGCGAAGATCCCCCTTTTCTTCCATCCGTAAAGGGGTCCTCCTTGAGGAGTGGAGGAACATGGGGAGGCCCCCAGGAGATGGCTTTTCTCCGAGCCGCGGCTGGCTTGTTTCGGGCCTATACGTGGGCCACGCGTGCGCACTCAGGCTCCAAACCACAAGCCTCCCTCGGGTCACGGGACCCACCCTAGAGGTGTCTCCTGACCCACCCTTGAGGGGTCACGTCACCCACCCCTGAGAGGTCACGCGACCCACCCCTGAGGGGTCTCGTGACCCACCCCTGAGGGGTCACGTGACCCACCCCTGAGGGGTCACGTGACCCACCCCTGAGGGGTCTCGTGACCCACCCCTGAGGGGTCTCGTGACCGACCCTTGAGGGGTCACGTGACCCACCCCTGAGGGGTCACGTCACCCACCCCTGAGAGGTCACGCGACCCACCCCTGAGGGGTCACGTGACCCAGCCCTGAGGGGTCACGTGACCCACCCCTGAGGGGTCTTGTGAGCGACCCTTGAGGGGTCACGTCACCCACACCTGAGGGGTCACGTGACCCACACTTGAGGGATCTCGTGACCTACCCTTTTGGGGTCACGTGACCCACCCTTTTGGGGTCACGTGTCCCACCCTTGGGAGGTCACGTGCCCCACCCTTGAGGGGTCTGATGACCCACCTTGAGAGGTCACAGCAGTTTTACAGGGTCCCTGCGCACCTGTTCGGGGAAACAGAAGCCCTCCCTGCCACTCAGAGGACCGCACGATTTCCCACAGGCCACACTGCCTAGCAGCACCTTCAGCCCCGCACAGACAGTGTGCTAAGGACAGACTGGGGTACCCGGGGCATGGGCGGGGGATTTCCCGTGGAACTCTCTAAGGGCCCGGTGCCCTGTGTGGCCCGGGGAGTGCCCATGCGGTTCCTTGACCCCGCAGGACACTTGCATCCAGCAATAAGCAGCCCTCTGCCTCCACTGGGCTCAAACACCTGGGCCCGGTGTGCGGGCACCAGGGGTACGTGGAGGCAAACCCGCAGAACCCTCTGGCCCGAACCCACCACTGCGAAGATCCCCCTTTTCTTCCATCCGTAAAGGGGTCATGCTTGAGGACAGGAAGAACATGGGGAGGCCCCCAGGAGTTGGCATTTCTCCCAGCCGCGGCTGGCTCGTTTCGGGCCTATACGTGGGCCGCGCATGCGCACTCAGGCTCCCAAGCACACACCTCCCTCGGCTCACCTGACCCACCCTTTAGAGGTCACAGCAGTTCCACAGGGTCCCTGGGCACCTGTCTGTGGACACAGGAGCCCTCCCTGCCACCTAGAGGACCACACGATTTCCGCTGGGGAACACTGCCCAGAAGCACTCCCACCCTCGCACAGACACTGTGCGCAGGATAGACTTGTGGACCAGGGGCCTGGGCGGGGAATTTTCCAGGGAACTCTCTAAAGGCCAGGTGCCCTCTGTCGCCCTGGGAGTGCCCACGCCGTCCCTTCACCCTGCAGGACACTATCATCCAGCAATAAGCAGCCCTCTGCCTCCACGGGACTCAAACACCTGGGCCCTTTGTGCGAGCACCTGACGTTCGTGCAGGAAAACCCGCAGACCCCTCTGGCCCGACCCACCGCTGCGAAGATCCCCCATTTCTTCCATCCGTAAAGGGGTCCTCCTTGAGGAGTGGAGGGACATGGGGAGGCCCCCAGGAGATGGCTTTTCTCCGAGCCGCGGCTGGCTCGTTTCGGGCCTATACATGGCGCTCGCATGCGCACTCAGGCTCCCCACCACAAGCCTCCCTCGGGTCACGGGACTCACCCTTGAGCTGTCTCCTGACCCACCCCTGAGGGGTCACGTCACCCACCACTGAGGGGTCACGTGACCCACCCCTGGGGAGTCACGTGACCCACCCCTGAGGGGTCACGTGACCCACCCCTGGGGAGTCACGTGACCCACCCCTGAGGGGTCACGTGACCCACCCCTGGGGAGTCACGTGACCCACCCCTGAGGGGTCTCGTGACCCACCCCTGAGGGGTCTCGTGACCCACCCCTGGGGAGTCACGTGACACAACCCTGAGGGGTCTCGTGACCCACCCTTGAGGGGTCCCGTGACCCACCCTTGGGAGGTCACCTGCCCCACCCTTGAGGGGTCACATGACCCACCTTGAGAGGTCACAGCAGTTTTACAGGGTCCCTGCGCACCTGTTCGGGGAAACAGAAGCCCTCCATGCCACTCAGAGGACCGCACGATTTCCCACAGGCCACACTGCCTAGCAGCACCTTCAGCCCCGCACAGACAGTGTGCTAAGGACAGACTTGGGTACCGGGGGCATGGGCGGGGAATTTCCCATGGAACTCTCTAAGGGCCCGGCGCCCTGTGTTGCCGGGGGAGTGCCCATGCCGTTCCTTGACCCCGCAGGACACTTGCATCCAGCAATAAGCAGCCCTCTGCTTCCACGGGGCTCAAACACCTGGGCCCGGTGTGCGGGCACCTGGCATACGTGGAGGCAAACCCGCCGACCCCTCTGGCCCGAACCCACCACTGCGAAGATCCCCCTTTTCTTCCATCCGTAAAGGGGTCACGCTTGAGGAGTGGAAGAACATGGGGAGGCCCCCAGGAGATGGCTTTTCTCCGAGCCGCGGCTGGCTCGTTTCGGGCCCAATACGTGGGCCGCGCATGCGCACTCAGGCTCCCAAGCACACACCTCCCTCGGCTCACCTGACCCACCCTTTAGAGGTCACAGCAGTTCCACAGGGTCCCTGGGCACCTGTCCGTGGACACAGGAGCCCTCCGTGCCACCTAGAGGACCACGCGATTTCCGCTGGGGAACACTGCCCAGAAGCACTCCCAGCCTCCCACAGACACTGTGCGCAGGATAGACTTGTGGACCAGGGGCCTGGGCGGGGAATTTTCCAGGGAACTCTCTAAAGGCCAGGTGCCCTCTGTCGCCCTGGGAGTGCCCACGCCCTCCCTTAACCCTGCAGGACACTATCATCCAGCAATAAGGAGCCCTCTGCCTCCACGGGGCTCAAACACCTGGGCCCGTTGTGCGAGCACCTGGCGTACTTGCAGGCAAACCCGCAGACCCCTCTGGCCCGAACCAACCACTGCGAAGATTCCCCATTTCTTCCATCCGTAAAGGGGTCCTCCTTGAGGAGTGGAGGGACATGGGGAGGCCCCCAGGAGAGGGCTTTTCTCCGAGCCGCGGCTGGCTCGTTTCGGGCCTATACATGGCACTCGCATGCGCACTCAGGCTCCCCCCCACAAGCCTCCCTCGGGTCACGGGACTCACCCTTGAGCTGTCTCCACACCCACCCTTGAGGGGTCACGTCACCCACCACTGAGGGGTCACGTGACCCACCCCTGAGGGTCACGTGACCCAACCCTGAGGGGTCACGTGACCCACCCCTTAGGGGTCTCGTGACCCACCCCTGGGGAGTCACGTGACCCACCCCTGAGGGGTCACGTGACCCACCCCTGGGGAGTCACGTGACCCACCCCTGAGGGGTCTCGTGACCCACCCCTGAGGGGTCTCGTGACCCACCCCTGGGGAGTCACGTGACACAACCCTGAGGGGTCTCGTGACCCACCCTTGAGGGGTCCCGTGACCCACCCTTGGGAGGTCACCTGCCCCACCCTTGAGGGGTCACATGACCCACCTTGAGAGGTCACAGCAGTTTTACAGGGTCCCTGCGCACCTGTTCGGGGAAACAGAAGCCCTCCATGCCACTCAGAGGACCGCACGATTTCCCACAGGCCACACTGCCTAGCAGCACCTTCAGCCCCGCACAGACAGTGTGCTAAGGACAGACTTGGGTACCGGGGGCATGGGCGGGGAATTTCCCATGGAACTCTCTAAGGGCCCGGCGCCCTGTGTTGCCGGGGGAGTGCCCATGCCGTTCCTTGACCCCGCAGGACACTTGCATCCAGCAATAAGCAGCCCTCTGCTTCCACGGGGCTCAAACACCTGGGCCCGGTGTGCGGGCACCTGGCATACGTGGAGGCAAACCCGCCGACCCCTCTGGCCCGAACCCACCACTGCGAAGATCCCCCTTTTCTTCCATCCGTAAAGGGGTCACGCTTGAGGAGTGGAAGAACATGGGGAGGCCCCCAGGAGATGGCTTTTCTCCGAGCCGCGGCTGGCTCGTTTCGGGCCCAATACGTGGGCCGCGCATGCGCACTCAGGCTCCCAAGCACACACCTCCCTCGGCTCACCTGACCCACCCTTTAGAGGTCACAGCAGTTCCACAGGGTCCCTGGGCACCTGTCCGTGGACACAGGAGCCCTCCGTGCCACCTAGAGGACCACGCGATTTCCGCTGGGGAACACTACCCAGAAGCACTCCCAGCCTCCCACAGACACTGTGCGCAGGATAGACTTGTGGACCAGGGGCCTGGGCGGGGAATTTTCCAGGGAACTCTCTAAAGGCCAGGTGCCCTCTGTCGCCCTGGGAGTGCCCACGCCCTCCCTTAACCCTGCAGGACACTATCATCCAGCAATAAGGAGCCCTCTGCCTCCACGGGGCTCAAACACCTGGGCCCGTTGTGCGAGCACCTGGCGTACGTGCAGGCAAACCCGCAGACCCCTCTGGCCCGAACCCACCACTGCGAAGATTCCCCATTTCTTCCATCCGTAAAGGGGTCCTCCTTGAGGAGTGGAGGGACATGGGGAGGCCCCCAGGAGAGGGCTTTTCTCCGAGCCGCGGCTGGCTCGTTTCG
>NW_026527505.1:0-33365 GCF_022682495.2 Desmodus rotundus
CCAAGGACAGGAGGCCGCCGATTCCCTCACAGAGGTGGGTTTCCGAGCTCTGGGGGACTGAGGTCGCAGCGGTCACACTCCATTTTTGGGTGGTTCAGCAGAGACTGGAAGGTTGAAGCGGCTGGGTCCAAGTCTGCCGCCTTGTGGCAGGGTGGGGGCGTTGCAGGCGAAGCAAGGCTCTTAGCCTCCCAGGCGGGGCACAGGCCAGACTCCCCACGGGAGATCCGGTCCGTGGACGAGGGTCCCGCCCGCCCGCCCGGACCCGCTCCACCTGGCGCGGAACCGTGGCCGGCCCCTCTTCCCGGCCCCAGGTCCCTAGTTCTTCCCTGGCACTCTGCCTCTGCGGGGGTGGGAGAGCTGCTGGGAAGTGTGGTCCACGGGAAAACGCGCGGTCCTCTGGGTGGCAGGGAGGGCTTCCCTTAACTCTGACACCAGCCCAGGAACCCGGTGAACCTGGCCTGATATCTCAAGGGGGGGGTGGCTCGTAGCCCAGAGTGATGGGCTTGGGGTGGGGCCTGCTTGCGCCTGCGCGGCCCCGCCTCTGGGCCCGAAACCACCCAGCCGCGGCTCGGACAAAAGCCATCTCCTGGGGGCCTCCCCCCTGTTCTTCCATCCGTAAAGGGGGACCCCTTTACGGATGGAAGAACAGGGGGATCTTCGCTGTGGTGAGGACGGGACGGAGGGGTCTGCGGTTTTGCCGCCATGTAGGCCCGTTGCTCGCACCCAGGCCCCATGTGTCCCAGCTCCATGGAGGATGTGGGCCGCTTATGGCAGGATGCAGGCGTCCTGCGGGGGTGAAGGGACGCCGTGGGCACTCCCCGGGCGAGAGAGGGCGCCTGGGACCCGAGAGAGCACCCGGGAAAATGCCCAGCCCTGGCCCCCGTGGCTCCAGTGGCCTCCCCAGGCTCCTGCCGCGGGGCCTGGTCACGCTCACCTGGGCCCAGGTTCTCCGCAGGTGAATGCCTTTTGCGCACACCAAGGACCACAGGCCGCGGATCCCTTCACGGGGAGGGGGGGTTCGAGCTCTGTGGGACCCAGGTCGCATCCCACACAGTCCCTTCTCTCAAAGTTCAGCCCAGACTTCAGAGAGTATAAGCGTCTCGGTGCAGATTTGCCGCCTCGGGGCAGGGTGGGGCCGTTTGAGCCAAGAAAGACTCTCAGCCCCCCGGGCAGGTCACAGGCCCGAGACCCCCCGGGAGACCGGGTCCCAGGGCGTGGGTCCCGCCTCCCCGGGCCCGCCCCACCTGGCCCGGAACCGTGGCCGGCCCCTGTTCCCGGCCCCAGGTCCCTGGTTCTTCCCTGGCACTCTGCCTCTGGCGGGGTGGGAGACGGGCTGGCAAGTGGGGTCCACGGGAAAAGGATCGGACCTCTGGGTGGCGGGGAGAGCTCCCAGTTCCACGGACACGACCCCAGGGACCCTGTGAAGCAGGCCTGATATGTCCAGGGTGGGCCCCATTGCCCCTAGGGAGGCTTCTGGTGGGGCTGCCTGCCCTGAGCCTGCCGGGTACCGCGTCTTGGCCCGAAACTGGCCAGTCGCGGCTCTAAGAAAAGCCATCTCCTGGGGGCCTCCCCCCTGTCCTTCGCAGTTGGGCGGTCGGGACGGAGGGGTCTGCGCGTTTCCAGCCACTTAGCCCAGTGACCCGCAGCCCGGCCCCAGAGTTCCAAGCTCCACGGAGGCAGGGGGCCTCTTATCACGGGAAGCAGGTGTCTCGCGGGGCTCAAGGGATGGCGTGGGCACGCTCTAGGCGAGAGATGTTGCCCGTGCCCCGAGAGAGCCCCGGGGAGAGCCCGAGGCCTGGCCGCAGAGGCTGCCATTGCCTCCCCGGGCTCCTACCATGGGGCCTGGCCCTGCTCGCCCGAGGCCCAGGTTCACCGCAGGTGAATGCCTTTTGCGGACGCCAAGGACAGGAGGCCGCCGATTCCCTCACAGAGGTGGGTTTCCGAGCTCTGGGGGACTGAGGTCGCAGCGGTCACACTCCATTTTTGGGTGGTTCAGCAGAGACTGGAAGGTTGAAGCGGCTGGGTCCAAGTCTGCCGCCTTGTGGCAGGGTGGGGGCGTTGCAGGCGAAGCAAGGCTCTTAGCCTCCCAGGCGGGGCACAGGCCAGACTCCCCACGGGAGAACCGGTCCGTGGACGAGGGTCCCGCCCGCCCGCCCGGACCCGCTCCACCTGGCGCGGAACCGTGGCCGGCCCCTCTTCCCGGCCCCAGGTCCCTAGTTCTTCCCTGGCACTCTGCCTCTGCGGGGGTGGGAGAGCTGCTGGGAAGTGTGGTCCACGGGAAAACGCGCGGTCCTCTGGGTGGCAGGGAGGGCTTCCCTTAACTCTGACACCAGCCCAGGAACCCGGTGAACCTGGCCTGATATCTCAAGGGGGGGGTGGCTCGTAGCCCGGAGGGATGGGCTTGAGGTGGGGCCTGCTTGCGCCTGCGCGGCCCCGCCTCTGGGCCCGAAACCACCCAGCCGCGGCTCGGACAAAAGCCATCTCCTGGGGGCCTCCCCCCTGTTCTTCCATCCGTAAAGGGGGACCCCTTTACGGATGGAAGAACAGGGGGATCTTCGCAGTGATGGGGACGGGACGGAGGGGTCTGCGGGTTTGCCGCCTCGTAGGCCAGTTGCTCGCACCCCGGCCCCATGTGTCCCAGCTCCATGGAGGAGGTGGGCTGCTTATGGCGGGATGCAGGCGTCCTGCGGGAGTCAGGGGATGGCGTGGGCCCTCCCCGGACAAGAGAGGGCGCCTGGGACCAGAGAGAGCACCCGGGAAAATGCCCAGCCCTGGCCCCCGTGGCTCCAGTGGCCTCCCCAGGCTCCTGCCGCGGGGCCTGGTCACGCTCACCTGGGCCCAGGTTCTCCGCAGGTGAATGCCTTTTGCGCACACCAAGGACCACAGGCCGCGGATCCCTTCACGGGGAGGGGGGGTTCGAGCTCTGTGGGACCCAGGTCGCATCCCACACAGTCCCTTCTCTCAAAGTTCAGCCCAGACTTCAGAGAGTATAAGCGTCTCGGTGCAGATTTGCCGCCTCGGGGCAGGGTGGGGCCGTTTGAGCCAAGAAAGACTCTCAGCCCCCCGGGCAGGTCACAGGCCCGAGACCCCCCGGGAGACCGGGTCCCAGGGCGTGGGTCCGGCCTCCCCGGGCCCGCCCCACCTGGCCCGGAACCGTGGCCGGCCCCTGTTCCCGGCCCCAGGTCCCTGGTTCTTCCCTGGCACTCTGCCTCTGGCGGGGTGGGAGACGGGCTGGCAAGTGGGGTCCACGGGAAAAGGATCGGACCTCTGGGTGGCGGGGAGAGCTCCCAGTTCCACGGACACGACCCCAGGGACCCTGTGAAGCAGGCCTGATATGTCCAGGGTGGGCCCCATTGCCCCTAGGGAGGCTTCTGGTGGGGCTGCCTGCCCTGAGCCTGCCGGGTACCGCGTCTTGGCCCGAAACTGGCCAGTCGCGGCTCTAAGAAAAGCCATCTCCTGGGGGCCTCCCCCCTGTCCTTCGCAGTTGGGCGGTCGGGACGGAGGGGTCTGCGCGTTTCCAGCCACTTAGCCCAGTGACCCGCAGCCCGGCCCCAGAGTTCCAAGCTCCACGGAGGCAGGGGGCCTCTTATCACGGGAAGCAGGTGTCTCGCGGGGCTCAAGGGATGGCGTGGGCACGCTCTAGGCGAGAGATGTTGCCCGTGTCCCGAGAGAGCCCCGGGGAGAGCCCGAGGCCTGGCCGCAGAGGCTGCCATTGCCTCCCCGGGCTCCTACCATGGGGCCTGGCCCTGCTCGCCCGAGGCCCAGGTTCACCGCAGGTGAATGCCTTTTGCGGACGCCAAGGACAGGAGGCCGCCGATTCCCTCACAGAGGTGGGTTTCCGAGCTCTGGGGGACTGAGGTCGCAGCGGTCACACTCCATTTTTGGGTGGTTCAGCAGAGACTGGAAGGTTGAAGCGGCTGGGTCCAAGTCTGCCGCCTTGTGGCAGGGTGGGGGCGTTGCAGGCGAAGCAAGGCTCTTAGCCTCCCAGGCGGGGCACAGGCCAGACTCCCCACGGGAGATCCGGTCCGTGGACGAGGGTCCCGCCCGCCCGCCCGGACCCGCTCCACCTGGCGCGGAACCGTGGCCGGCCCCTCTTCCCGGCCCCAGGTCCCTAGTTCTTCCCTGGCACTCTGCCTCTGCGGGGGTGGGAGAGCTGCTGGGAAGTGTGGTCCACGGGAAAACGCGCGGTCCTCTGGGTGGCAGGGAGGGCTTCCCTTAACTCTGACACCAGCCCAGGAACCCGGTGAACCTGGCCTGATATCTCAAGGGGGGGGTGGCTCGTAGCCCAGAGTGATGGGCTTGGGGTGGGGCCTGCTTGCGCCTGCGCGGCCCCGCCTCTGGGCCCGAAACCACCCAGCCGCGGCTCGGACAAAAGCCATCTCCTGGGGGCCTCCCCCCTGTTCTTCCATCCGTAAAGGGGGACCCCTTTACGGATGGAAGAACAGGGGGATCTTCGCTGTGGTGAGGACGGGACGGAGGGGTCTGCGGTTTTGCCGCCATGTAGGCCCGTTGCTCGCACCCAGGCCCCATGTGTCCCAGCTCCATGGAGGATGTGGGCCGCTTATGGCAGGATGCAGGCGTCCTGCGGGGGTGAAGGGACGCCGTGGGCACTCCCCGGGCGAGAGAGGGCGCCTGGGACCCGAGAGAGCACCCGGGAAAATGCCCAGCCCTGGCCCCCGTGGCTCCAGTGGCCTCCCCAGGCTCCTGCCGCGGGGCCTGGTCACGCTCACCTGGGCCCAGGTTCTCCGCAGGTGAATGCCTTTTGCGCACACCAAGGACCACAGGCCGCGGATCCCTTCACGGGGAGGGGGGGTTCGAGCTCTGTGGGACCCAGGTCGCATCCCACACAGTCCCTTCTCTCAAAGTTCAGCCCAGACTTCAGAGAGTATAAGCGTCTCGGTGCAGATTTGCCGCCTCGGGGCAGGGTGGGGCCGTTTGAGCCAAGAAAGACTCTCAGCCCCCCGGGCAGGTCACAGGCCCGAGACCCCCCGGGAGACCGGGTCCCAGGGCGTGGGTCCCGCCTCCCCGGGCCCGCCCCACCTGGCCCGGAACCGTGGCCGGCCCCTGTTCCCGGCCCCAGGTCCCTGGTTCTTCCCTGGCACTCTGCCTCTGGCGGGGTGGGAGACGGGCTGGCAAGTGGGGTCCACGGGAAAAGGATCGGACCTCTGGGTGGCGGGGAGAGCTCCCAGTTCCACGGACACGACCCCAGGGACCCTGTGAAGCAGGCCTGATATGTCCAGGGTGGGCCCCATTGCCCCTAGGGAGGCTTCTGGTGGGGCTGCCTGCCCTGAGCCTGCCGGGTACCGCGTCTTGGCCCGAAACTGGCCAGTCGCGGCTCTAAGAAAAGCCATCTCCTGGGGGCCTCCCCCCTGTCCTTCGCAGTTGGGCGGTCGGGACGGAGGGGTCTGCGCGTTTCCAGCCACTTAGCCCAGTGACCCGCAGCCCGGCCCCAGAGTTCCAAGCTCCACGGAGGCAGGGGGCCTCTTATCACGGGAAGCAGGTGTCTCGCGGGGCTCAAGGGATGGCGTGGGCACGCTCTAGGCGAGAGATGTTGCCCGTGTCCCGAGAGAGCCCCGGGGAGAGCCCGAGGCCTGGCCGCAGAGGCTGCCATTGCCTCCCCGGGCTCCTACCATGGGGCCTGGCCCTGCTCGCCCGAGGCCCAGGTTCACCGCAGGTGAATGCCTTTTGCGGACGCCAAGGACAGGAGGCCGCCGATTCCCTCACAGAGGTGGGTTTCCGAGCTCTGGGGGACTGAGGTCGCAGCGGTCACACTCCATTTTTGGGTGGTTCAGCAGAGACTGGAAGGTTGAAGCGGCTGGGTCCAAGTCTGCCGCCTTGTGGCAGGGTGGGGGCGTTGCAGGCGAAGCAAGGCTCTTAGCCTCCCAGGCGGGGCACAGGCCAGACTCCCCACGGGAGAACCGGTCCGTGGACGAGGGTCCCGCCCGCCCGCCCGGACCCGCTCCACCTGGCGCGGAACCGTGGCCGGCCCCTCTTCCCGGCCCCAGGTCCCTAGTTCTTCCCTGGCACTCTGCCTCTGCGGGGGTGGGAGAGCTGCTGGGAAGTGTGGTCCACGGGAAAACGCGCGGTCCTCTGGGTGGCAGGGAGGGCTTCCCTTAACTCTGACACCAGCCCAGGAACCCGGTGAACCTGGCCTGATATCTCAAGGGGGGGGTGGCTCGTAGCCCGGAGGGATGGGCTTGAGGTGGGGCCTGCTTGCGCCTGCGCGGCCCCGCTTCTGGGCCCGAAACCACCCAGCCGCGGCTCGGACAAAAGCCATCTCCTGGGGGCCTCCCCCCTGTTCTTCCATCCGTAAAGGGTGACCCCTTTACGAATGGAAGAACAGGGGGATCTTCGCTGTGGTGAGGACTGGACGGAGGGGTCTGCTGTTTTGCCGCCATGTAGGCCCGTTGCTCGCACCCAGGCCCCATGTGTCCCAGCTCCATGGAGGATGTGGGCCGCTTATGGCAGGATGCAGGCGTCCTGCGGGGGTGAAGGGACGCCGTGGGCACTCCCCGGGCGAGAGAGGGCGCCTGGGACCCGAGAGAGCACCCGGGAAAATGCCCAGGCCTGGCCCCCGTGGCTCCAGTGGCCTCCCCAGGCTCCTGCCGCGGGGCCTGGTCACGCTCACCTGGGCCCAGGTTCTCCGCAGGTGAATGCCTTTTGCGCACACCAAGGACCACAGGCCGCGGATCCCTTCACGGGGAGGGGGGGTTCGAGCTCTGTGGGACCCAGGTCGCATCCCACACAGTCCCTTCTCTCAAAGTTCAGCCCAGACTTCAGAGAGTATAAGCGTCTCGGTGCAGATTTGCCGCCTCGGGGCAGGGTGGGGCCGTTTGAGCCAAGAAAGACTCTCAGCCCCCCGGGCAGGTCACAGGCCCGAGACCCCCCGGGAGACCGGGTCCCAGGGCGTGGGTCCCGCCTCCCCGGGCCCGCCCCACCTGGCCCGGAACCGTGGCCGGCCCCTGTTCCCGGCCCCAGGTCCCTGGTTCTTCCCTGGCACTCTGCCTCTGGCGGGGTGGGAGACGGGCTGGCAAGTGGGGTCCACGGGAAAAGGATCGGACCTCTGGGTGGCGGGGAGAGCTCCCAGTTCCACGGACACGACCCCAGGGACCCTGTGAAGCAGGCCTGATATGTCCAGGGTGGGCCCCATTGCCCCTAGGGAGGCTTCTGGTGGGGCTGCCTGCCCTGAGCCTGCCGGGTACCGCGTCTTGGCCCGAAACTGGCCAGTCGCGGCTCTAAGAAAAGCCATCTCCTGGGGGCCTCCCCCCTGTCCTTCGCAGTTGGGCGGTCGGGACGGAGGGGTCTGCGCGTTTCCAGCCACTTAGCCCAGTGACCCGCAGCCCGGCCCCAGAGTTCCAAGCTCCACGGAGGCAGGGGGCCTCTTATCACGGGAAGCAGGTGTCTCGCGGGGCTCAAGGGATGGCGTGGGCACGCTCTAGGCGAGAGATGTTGCCCGTGCCCCGAGAGAGCCCCGGGGAGAGCCCGAGGCCTGGCCGCAGAGGCTGCCATTGCCTCCCCGGGCTCCTACCATGGGGCCTGGCCCTGCTCGCCCGAGGCCCAGGTTCACCGCAGGTGAATGCCTTTTGCGGACGCCAAGGACAGGAGGCCGCCGATTCCCTCACAGAGGTGGGTTTCCGAGCTCTGGGGGACTGAGGTCGCAGCGGTCACACTCCATTTTTGGGTGGTTCAGCAGAGACTGGAAGGTTGAAGCGGCTGGGTCCAAGTCTGCCGCCTTGTGGCAGGGTGGGGGCGTTGCAGGCGAAGCAAGGCTCTTAGCCTCCCAGGCGGGGCACAGGCCAGACTCCCCACGGGAGATCCGGTCCGTGGACGAGGGTCCCGCCCGCCCGCCCGGACCCGCTCCACCTGGCGCGGAACCGTGGCCGGCCCCTCTTCCCGGCCCCAGGTCCCTAGTTCTTCCCTGGCACTCTGCCTCTGCGGGGGTGGGAGAGCTGCTGGGAAGTGTGGTCCACGGGAAAACGCGCGGTCCTCTGGGTGGCAGGGAGGGCTTCCCTTAACTCTGACACCAGCCCAGGAACCCGGTGAACCTGGCCTGATATCTCAAGGGGGGGGTGGCTCGTAGCCCAGAGTGATGGGCTTGGGGTGGGGCCTGCTTGCGCCTGCGCGGCCCCGCCTCTGGGCCCGAAACCACCCAGCCGCGGCTCGGACAAAAGCCATCTCCTGGGGGCCTCCCCCCTGTTCTTCCATCCGTAAAGGGGGACCCCTTTACGGATGGAAGAACAGGGGGATCTTCGCTGTGGTGAGGACGGGACGGAGGGGTCTGCGGTTTTGCCGCCATGTAGGCCCGTTGCTCGCACCCAGGCCCCATGTGTCCCAGCTCCATGGAGGATGTGGGCCGCTTATGGCAGGATGCAGGCGTCCTGCGGGGGTGAAGGGACGCCGTGGGCACTCCCCGGGCGAGAGAGGGCGCCTGGGACCCGAGAGAGCACCCGGGAAAATGCCCAGCCCTGGCCCCCGTGGCTCCAGTGGCCTCCCCAGGCTCCTGCCGCGGGGCCTGGTCACGCTCACCTGGGCCCAGGTTCTCCGCAGGTGAATGCCTTTTGCGCACACCAAGGACCACAGGCCGCGGATCCCTTCACGGGGAGGGGGGGTTCGAGCTCTGTGGGACCCAGGTCGCATCCCACACAGTCCCTTCTCTCAAAGTTCAGCCCAGACTTCAGAGAGTATAAGCGTCTCGGTGCAGATTTGCCGCCTCGGGGCAGGGTGGGGCCGTTTGAGCCAAGAAAGACTCTCAGCCCCCCGGGCAGGTAACAGGCCCGAGACCCCCCGGGAGACCGGGTCCCAGGGCGTGGGTCCCGCCTCCCCGGGCCCGCCCCACCTGGCCCGGAACCGTGGCCGGCCCCTGTTCCCGGCCCCAGGTCCCTGGTTCTTCCCTGGCACTCTGCCTCTGGCGGGGTGGGAGACGGGCTGGCAAGTGGGGTCCACGGGAAAAGGATCGGACCTCTGGGTGGCGGGGAGAGCTCCCAGTTCCACGGACACGACCCCAGGGACCCTGTGAAGCAGGCCTGATATGTCCAGGGTGGGCCCCATTGCCCCTAGGGAGGCTTCTGGTGGGGCTGCCTGCCCTGAGCCTGCCGGGTACCGCGTCTTGGCCCGAAACTGGCCAGTCGCGGCTCTAAGAAAAGCCATCTCCTGGGGGCCTCCCCCCTGTCCTTCGCAGTTGGGCGGTCGGGACGGAGGGGTCTGCGCGTTTCCAGCCACTTAGCCCAGTGACCCGCAGCCCGGCCCCAGAGTTCCAAGCTCCACGGAGGCAGGGGGCCTCTTATCACGGGAAGCAGGTGTCTCGCGGGGCTCAAGGGATGGCGTGGGCACGCTCTAGGCGAGAGATGTTGCCCGTGCCCCGAGAGAGCCCCGGGGAGAGCCCGAGGCCTGGCCGCAGAGGCTGCCATTGCCTCCCCGGGCTCCTACCATGGGGCCTGGCCCTGCTCGCCCGAGGCCCAGGTTCACCGCAGGTGAATGCCTTTTGCGGACGCCAAGGACAGGAGGCCGCCGATTCCCTCACAGAGGTGGGTTTCCGAGCTCTGGGGGACTGAGGTCGCAGCGGTCACACTCCATTTTTGGGTGGTTCAGCAGAGACTGGAAGGTTGAAGCGGCTGGGTCCAAGTCTGCCGCCTTGTGGCAGGGTGGGGGCGTTGCAGGCGAAGCAAGGCTCTTAGCCTCCCAGGCGGGGCACAGGCCAGACTCCCCACGGGAGAACCGGTCCGTGGACGAGGGTCCCGCCCGCCCGCCCGGACCCGCTCCACCTGGCGCGGAACCGTGGCCGGCCCCTCTTCCCGGCCCCAGGTCCCTAGTTCTTCCCTGGCACTCTGCCTCTGCGGGGGTGGGAGAGCTGCTGGGAAGTGTGGTCCACGGGAAAACGCGCGGTCCTCTGGGTGGCAGGGAGGGCTTCCCTTAACTCTGACACCAGCCCAGGAACCCGGTGAACCTGGCCTGATATCTCAAGGGGGGGGTGGCTCGTAGCCCGGAGGGATGGGCTTGAGGTGGGGCCTGCTTGCGCCTGCGCGGCCCCGCCTCTGGGCCCGAAACCACCCAGCCGCGGCTCGGACAAAAGCCATCTCCTGGGGGCCTCCCCCCTGTTCTTCCATCCGTAAAGGGGGACCCCTTTACGGATGGAAGAACAGGGGGATCTTCGCAGTGATGGGGACGGGACGGAGGGGTCTGCGGGTTTGCCGCCTCGTAGGCCAGTTGCTCGCACCCCGGCCCCATGTGTCCCAGCTCCATGGAGGAGGTGGGCTGCTTATGGCGGGATGCAGGCGTCCTGCGGGAGTCAGGGGATGGCGTGGGCCCTCCCCGGGCAAGAGAGGGCGCCTGGGACCAGAGAGAGCACCCGGGAAAATGCCCAGCCCTGGCCCCCGTGGCTCCAGTGGCCTCCCCAGGCTCCTGCCGCGGGGCCTGGTCACGCTCACCTGGGCCCAGGTTCTCCGCAGGTGAATGCCTTTTGCGCACACCAAGGACCACAGGCCGCGGATCCCTTCACGGGGATGGGGGGTTCGAGCTCTGTGGGACCCAGGTCGCATCCCACACAGTCCCTTCTCTCAAAGTTCAGCCCAGACTTCAGAGAGTATAAGCGTCTCGGTGCAGATTTGCCGCCTCGGGGCAGGGTGGGGCCGTTTGAGCCAAGAAAGACTCTCAGCCCCCCGGGCAGGTCACAGGCCCGAGACCCCCCGGGAGACCGGGTCCCAGGGCGTGGGTCCCGCCTCCCCGGGCCCGCCCCACCTGGCCCGGAACCGTGGCCGGCCCCTGTTCCCGGCCCCAGGTCCCTGGTTCTTCCCTGGCACTCTGCCTCTGGCGGGGTGGGAGACGGGCTGGCAAGTGGGGTCCACGGGAAAAGGATCGGACCTCTGGGTGGCGGGGAGAGCTCCCAGTTCCACGGACACGACCCCAGGGACCCTGTGAAGCAGGCCTGATATGTCCAGGGTGGGCCCCATTGCCCCTAGGGAGGCTTCTGGTGGGGCTGCCTGCCCTGAGCCTGCCGGGTACCGCGTCTTGGCCCGAAACTGGCCAGTCGCGGCTCTAAGAAAAGCCATCTCCTGGGGGCCTCCCCCCTGTCCTTCGCAGTTGGGCGGTCGGGACGGAGGGGTCTGCGCGTTTCCAGCCACTTAGCCCAGTGACCCGCAGCCCGGCCCCAGAGTTCCAAGCTCCACGGAGGCAGGGGGCCTCTTATCACGGGAAGCAGGTGTCTCGCGGGGCTCAAGGGATGGCGTGGGCACGCTCTAGGCGAGAGATGTTGCCCGTGTCCCGAGAGAGCCCCGGGGAGAGCCCGAGGCCTGGCCGCAGAGGCTGCCATTGCCTCCCCGGGCTCCTACCATGGGGCCTGGCCCTGCTCGCCCGAGGCCCAGGTTCACCGCAGGTGAATGCCTTTTGCGGACGCCAAGGACAGGAGGCCGCCGATTCCCTCACAGAGGTGGGTTTCCGAGCTCTGGGGGACTGAGGTCGCAGCGGTCACACTCCATTTTTGGGTGGTTCAGCAGAGACTGGAAGGTTGAAGCGGCTGGGTCCAAGTCTGCCGCCTTGTGGCAGGGTGGGGGCGTTGCAGGCGAAGCAAGGCTCTTAGCCTCCCAGGCGGGGCACAGGCCAGACTCCCCACGGGAGAACCGGTCCGTGGACGAGGGTCCCGCCCGCCCGCCCGGACCCGCTCCACCTGGCGCGGAACCGTGGCCGGCCCCTCTTCCCGGCCCCAGGTCCCTAGTTCTTCCCTGGCACTCTGTCTCTGCGGGGGTGGGAGAGCTGCTGGGAAGTGTGGTCCACGGGAAAACGCGCGGTCCTCTGGGTGGCAGGGAGGGCTTCCCTTAACTCTGACACCAGCCCAGGAACCCGGTGAACCTGGCCTGATATCTCAAGGGGGGGGTGGCTCGTAGCCCGGAGGGATGGGCTTGAGGTGGGGCCTGCTTGCGCCTGCGCGGCCCCGCTTCTGGGCCCGAAACCACCCAGCCGCGGCTCGGACAAAAGCCATCTCCTGAGGGCCTCCCCCCTGTTCTTCCATCCGTAAAGGGTGACCCCTTTACGAATGGAAGAACAGGGGGATCTTCGCTGTGGTGAGGACTGGACGGAGGGGTCTGCTGTTTTGCCGCCATGTAGGCCCGTTGCTCGCACCCAGGCCCCATGTGTCCCAGCTCCATGGAGGATGTGGGCCGCTTATGGCAGGATGCAGGCGTCCTGCGGGGGTGAAGGGACGCCGTGGGCACTCCCCGGGCGAGAGAGGGCGCCTGGGACCCGAGAGAACACCCGGGAAAATGCCCAGGCCTGGCCCCCGTGGCTCCAGTGGCCTCCCCAGGCTCCTGCCGCGGGGCCTGGTCACGCTCACCTGGGCCCAGGTTCTCCGCAGGTGAATGCCTTTTGCGCACACCAAGGACCACAGGCCGCGGATCCCTTCACGGGGAGGGGGGGTTCGAGCTCTGTGGGACCCAGGTCGCATCCCACACAGTCCCTTCTCTCAAAGTTCAGCCCAGACTTCAGAGAGTATAAGCGTCTCGGTGCAGATTTGCCGCCTCGGGGCAGGGTGGGGCCGTTTGAGCCAAGAAAGACTCTCAGCCCCCCGGGCAGGTCACAGGCCCGAGACCCCCCGGGAGACCGGGTCCCAGGGCGTGGGTCCCGCCTCCCCGGGCCCGCCCCACCTGGCCCGGAACCGTGGCCGGCCCCTGTTCCCGGCCCCAGGTCCCTGGTTCTTCCCTGGCACTCTGCCTCTGGCGGGGTGGGAGACGGGCTGGCAAGTGGGGTCCACGGGAAAAGGATCGGACCTCTGGGTGGCGGGGAGAGCTCCCAGTTCCACGGACACGACCCCAGGGACCCTGTGAAGCAGGCCTGATATGTCCAGGGTGGGCCCCATTGCCCCTAGGGAGGCTTCTGGTGGGGCTGCCTGCCCTGAGCCTGCCGGGTACCGCGTCTTGGCCCGAAACTGGCCAGTCGCGGCTCTAAGAAAAGCCATCTCCTGGGGGCCTCCCCCCTGTCCTTCGCAGTTGGGCGGTCGGGACGGAGGGGTCTGCGCGTTTCCAGCCACTTAGCCCAGTGACCCGCAGCCCGGCCCCAGAGTTCCAAGCTCCACGGAGGCAGGGGGCCTCTTATCACGGGAAGCAGGTGTCTCGCGGGGCTCAAGGGATGGCGTGGGCACGCTCTAGGCGAGAGATGTTGCCCGTGCCCCGAGAGAGCCCCGGGGAGAGCCCGAGGCCTGGCCGCAGAGGCTGCCATTGCCTCCCCGGGCTCCTACCATGGGGCCTGGCCCTGCTCGCCCGAGGCCCAGGTTCACCGCAGGTGAATGCCTTTTGCGGACGCCAAGGACAGGAGGCCGCCGATTCCCTCACAGAGGTGGGTTTCCGAGCTCTGGGGGACTGAGGTCGCAGCGGTCACACTCCATTTTTGGGTGGTTCAGCAGAGACTGGAAGGTTGAAGCGGCTGGGTCCAAGTCTGCCGCCTTGTGGCAGGGTGGGGGCGTTGCAGGCGAAGCAAGGCTCTTAGCCTCCCAGGCGGGGCACAGGCCAGACTCCCCACGGGAGATCCGGTCCGTGGACGAGGGTCCCGCCCGCCCGCCCGGACCCGCTCCACCTGGCGCGGAACCGTGGCCGGCCCCTCTTCCCGGCCCCAGGTCCCTAGTTCTTCCCTGGCACTCTGCCTCTGCGGGGGTGGGAGAGCTGCTGGGAAGTGTGGTCCACGGGAAAACGCGCGGTCCTCTGGGTGGCAGGGAGGGCTTCCCTTAACTCTGACACCAGCCCAGGAACCCGGTGAACCTGGCCTGATATCTCAAGGGGGGGGTGGCTCGTAGCCCAGAGTAATGGGCTTGGGGTGGGGCCTGCTTGCGCCTGCGCGGCCCCGCCTCTGGGCCCGAAACCACCCAGCCGCGGCTCGGACAAAAGCCATCTCCTGGGGGCCTCCCCCCTGTTCTTCCATCCGTAAAGGGGGACCCCTTTACGGATGGAAGAACAGGGGGATCTTCGCTGTGGTGAGGACGGGACGGAGGGGTCTGCGGTTTTGCCGCCATGTAGGCCCGTTGCTCGCACCCAGGCCCCATGTGTCCCAGCTCCATGGAGGATGTGGGCCGCTTATGGCAGGATGCAGGCGTCCTGCGGGGGTGAAGGGACGCCGTGGGCACTCCCCGGGCGAGAGAGGGCGCCTGGGACCCGAGAGAGCACCCGGGAAAATGCCCAGCCCTGGCCCCCGTGGCTCCAGTGGCCTCCCCAGGCTCCTGCCGCGGGGCCTGGTCACGCTCACCTGGGCCCAGGTTCTCCGCAGGTGAATGCCTTTTGCGCACACCAAGGACCACAGGCCGCGGATCCCTTCACGGGGAGGGGGGGTTCGAGCTCTGTGGGACCCAGGTCGCATCCCACACAGTCCCTTCTCTCAAAGTTCAGCCCAGACTTCAGAGAGTATAAGCGTCTCGGTGCAGATTTGCCGCCTCGGGGCAGGGTGGGGCCGTTTGAGCCAAGAAAGACTCTCAGCCCCCCGGGCAGGTAACAGGCCCGAGACCCCCCGGGAGACCGGGTCCCAGGGCGTGGGTCCCGCCTCCCCGGGCCCGCCCCACCTGGCCCGGAACCGTGGCCGGCCCCTGTTCCCGGCCCCAGGTCCCTGGTTCTTCCCTGGCACTCTGCCTCTGGCGGGGTGGGAGACGGGCTGGCAAGTGGGGTCCACGGGAAAAGGATCGGACCTCTGGGTGGCGGGGAGAGCTCCCAGTTCCACGGACACGACCCCAGGGACCCTGTGAAGCAGGCCTGATATGTCCAGGGTGGGCCCCATTGCCCCTAGGGAGGCTTCTGGTGGGGCTGCCTGCCCTGAGCCTGCCGGGTACCGCGTCTTGGCCCGAAACTGGCCAGTCGCGGCTCTAAGAAAAGCCATCTCCTGGGGGCCTCCCCCCTGTCCTTCGCAGTTGGGCGGTCGGGACGGAGGGGTCTGCGCGTTTCCAGCCACTTAGCCCAGTGACCCGCAGCCCGGCCCCAGAGTTCCAAGCTCCACGGAGGCAGGGGGCCTCTTATCACGGGAAGCAGGTGTCTCGCGGGGCTCAAGGGATGGCGTGGGCACGCTCTAGGCGAGAGATGTTGCCCGTGCCCCGAGAGAGCCCCGGGGAGAGCCCGAGGCCTGGCCGCAGAGGCTGCCATTGCCTCCCCGGGCTCCTACCATGGGGCCTGGCCCTGCTCGCCCGAGGCCCAGGTTCACCGCAGGTGAATGCCTTTTGCGGACGCCAAGGACAGGAGGCCGCCGATTCCCTCACAGAGGTGGGTTTCCGAGCTCTGGGGGACTGAGGTCGCAGCGGTCACACTCCATTTTTGGGTGGTTCAGCAGAGACTGGAAGGTTGAAGCGGCTGGGTCCAAGTCTGCCGCCTTGTGGCAGGGTGGGGGCGTTGCAGGCGAAGCAAGGCTCTTAGCCTCCCAGGCGGGGCACAGGCCAGACTCCCCACGGGAGAACCGGTCCGTGGACGAGGGTCCCGCCCGCCCGCCCGGACCCGCTCCACCTGGCGCGGAACCGTGGCCGGCCCCTCTTCCCGGCCCCAGGTCCCTAGTTCTTCCCTGGCACTCTGCCTCTGCGGGGGTGGGAGAGCTGCTGGGAAGTGTGGTCCACGGGAAAACGCGCGGTCCTCTGGGTGGCAGGGAGGGCTTCCCTTAACTCTGACACCAGCCCAGGAACCCGGTGAACCTGGCCTGATATCTCAAGGGGGGGGTGGCTCGTAGCCCGGAGGGATGGGCTTGAGGTGGGGCCTGCTTGCGCCTGCGCGGCCCCGCCTCTGGGCCCGAAACCACCCAGCCGCGGCTCGGACAAAAGCCATCTCCTGGGGGCCTCCCCCCTGTTCTTCCATCCGTAAAGGGGGACCCCTTTACGGATGGAAGAACAGGGGGATCTTCGCAGTGATGGGGACGGGACGGAGGGGTCTGCGGGTTTGCCGCCTCGTAGGCCAGTTGCTCGCACCCCGGCCCCATGTGTCCCAGCTCCATGGAGGAGGTGGGCTGCTTATGGCGGGATGCAGGCGTCCTGCGGGAGTCAGGGGATGGCGTGGGCCCTCCCCGGACAAGAGAGGGCGCCTGGGACCAGAGAGAGCACCCGGGAAAATGCCCAGCCCTGGCCCCCGTGGCTCCAGTGGCCTCCCCAGGCTCCTGCCGCGGGGCCTGGTCACGCTCACCTGGGCCCAGGTTCTCCGCAGGTGAATGCCTTTTGCGCACACCAAGGACCACAGGCCGCGGATCCCTTCACGGGGAGGGGGGGTTCGAGCTCTGTGGGACCCAGGTCGCATCCCACACAGTCCCTTCTCTCAAAGTTCAGCCCAGACTTCAGAGAGTATAAGCGTCTCGGTGCAGATTTGCCGCCTCGGGGCAGGGTGGGGCCGTTTGAGCCAAGAAAGACTCTCAGCCCCCCGGGCAGGTCACAGGCCCGAGACCCCCCGGGAGACCGGGTCCCAGGGCGTGGGTCCCGCCTCCCCGGGCCCGCCCCACCTGGCCCGGAACCGTGGCCGGCCCCTGTTCCCGGCCCCAGGTCCCTGGTTCTTCCCTGGCACTCTGCCTCTGGCGGGGTGGGAGACGGGCTGGCAAGTGGGGTCCACGGGAAAAGGATCGGACCTCTGGGTGGCGGGGAGAGCTCCCAGTTCCACGGACACGACCCCAGGGACCCTGTGAAGCAGGCCTGATATGTCCAGGGTGGGCCCCATTGCCCCTAGGGAGGCTTCTGGTGGGGCTGCCTGCCCTGAGCCTGCCGGGTACCGCGTCTTGGCCCGAAACTGGCCAGTCGCGGCTCTAAGAAAAGCCATCTCCTGGGGGCCTCCCCCCTGTCCTTCGCAGTTGGGCGGTCGGGACGGAGGGGTCTGCGCGTTTCCAGCCACTTAGCCCAGTGACCCGCAGCCCGGCCCCAGAGTTCCAAGCTCCACGGAGGCAGGGGGCCTCTTATCACGGGAAGCAGGTGTCTCGCGGGGCTCAAGGGATGGCGTGGGCACGCTCTAGGCGAGAGATGTTGCCCGTGCCCCGAGAGAGCCCCGGGGAGAGCCCGAGGCCTGGCCGCAGAGGCTGCCATTGCCTCCCCGGGCTCCTACCATGGGGCCTGGCCCTGCTCGCCCGAGGCCCAGGTTCACCGCAGGTGAATGCCTTTTGCGGACGCCAAGGACAGGAGGCCGCCGATTCCCTCACAGAGGTGGGTTTCCGAGCTCTGGGGGACTGAGGTCGCAGCGGTCACACTCCATTTTTGGGTGGTTCAGCAGAGACTGGAAGGTTGAAGCGGCTGGGTCCAAGTCTGCCGCCTTGTGGCAGGGTGGGGGCGTTGCAGGCGAAGCAAGGCTCTTAGCCTCCCAGGCGGGGCACAGGCCAGACTCCCCACGGGAGAACCGGTCCGTGGACGAGGGTCCCGCCCGCCCGCCCGGACCCGCTCCACCTGGCGCGGAACCGTGGCCGGCCCCTCTTCCCGGCCCCAGGTCCCTAGTTCTTCCCTGGCACTCTGCCTCTGCGGGGGTGGGAGAGCTGCTGGGAAGTGTGGTCCACGGGAAAACGCGCGGTCCTCTGGGTGGCAGGGAGGGCTTCCCTTAACTCTGACACCAGCCCAGGAACCCGGTGAACCTGGCCTGATATCTCAAGGGGGGGGTGGCTCGTAGCCCGGAGGGATGGGCTTGAGGTGGGGCCTGCTTGCGCCTGCGCGGCCCCGCCTCTGGGCCCGAAACCACCCAGCCGCGGCTCGGACAAAAGCCATCTCCTGGGGGCCTCCCCCCTGTTCTTCCATCCGTAAAGGGGGACCCCTTTACGGATGGAAGAACAGGGGGATCTTCGCAGTGATGGGGACGGGACGGAGGGGTCTGCGGGTTTGCCGCCTCGTAGGCCAGTTGCTCGCACCCCGGCCCCATGTGTCCCAGCTCCATGGAGGAGGTGGGCTGCTTATGGCGGGATGCAGGCGTCCTGCGGGAGTCAGGGGATGGCGTGGGCCCTCCCCGGACAAGAGAGGGCGCCTGGGACCAGAGAGAGCACCCGGGAAAATGCCCAGCCCTGGCCCCCGTGGCTCCAGTGGCCTCCCCAGGCTCCTGCCGCGGGGCCTGGTCACGCTCACCTGGGCCCAGGTTCTCCGCAGGTGAATGCCTTTTGCGCACACCAAGGACCACAGGCCGCGGATCCCTTCACGGGGAGGGGGGGTTCGAGCTCTGTGGGACCCAGGTCGCATCCCACACAGTCCCTTCTCTCAAAGTTCAGCCCAGACTTCAGAGAGTATAAGCGTCTCGGTGCAGATTTGCCGCCTCGGGGCAGGGTGGGGCCGTTTGAGCCAAGAAAGACTCTCAGCCCCCCGGGCAGGTCACAGGCCCGAGACCCCCCGGGAGACCGGGTCCCAGGGCGTGGGTCCCGCCTCCCCGGGCCCGCCCCACCTGGCCCGGAACCGTGGCCGGCCCCTGTTCCCGGCCCCAGGTCCCTGGTTCTTCCCTGGCACTCTGCCTCTGGCGGGGTGGGAGACGGGCTGGCAAGTGGGGTCCACGGGAAAAGGATCGGACCTCTGGGTGGCGGGGAGAGCTCCCAGTTCCACGGACACGACCCCAGGGACCCTGTGAAGCAGGCCTGATATGTCCAGGGTGGGCCCCATTGCCCCTAGGGAGGCTTCTGGTGGGGCTGCCTGCCCTGAGCCTGCCGGGTACCGCGTCTTGGCCCGAAACTGGCCAGTCGCGGCTCTAAGAAAAGCCATCTCCTGGGGGCCTCCCCCCTGTCCTTCGCAGTTGGGCGGTCGGGACGGAGGGGTCTGCGCGTTTCCAGCCACTTAGCCCAGTGACCCGCAGCCCGGCCCCAGAGTTCCAAGCTCCACGGAGGCAGGGGGCCTCTTATCACGGGAAGCAGGTGTCTCGCGGGGCTCAAGGGATGGCGTGGGCACGCTCTAGGCGAGAGATGTTGCCCGTGCCCCGAGAGAGCCCCGGGGAGAGCCCGAGGCCTGGCCGCAGAGGCTGCCATTGCCTCCCCGGGCTCCTACCATGGGGCCTGGCCCTGCTCGCCCGAGGCCCAGGTTCACCGCAGGTGAATGCCTTTTGCGGACGCCAAGGACAGGAGGCCGCCGATTCCCTCACAGAGGTGGGTTTCCGAGCTCTGGGGGACTGAGGTCGCAGCGGTCACACTCCATTTTTGGGTGGTTCAGCAGAGACTGGAAGGTTGAAGCGGCTGGGTCCAAGTCTGCCGCCTTGTGGCAGGGTGGGGGCGTTGCAGGCGAAGCAAGGCTCTTAGCCTCCCAGGCGGGGCACAGGCCAGACTCCCCACGGGAGAACCGGTCCGTGGACGAGGGTCCCGCCCGCCCGCCCGGACCCACTCCACCTGGCGCGGAACCGTGGCCGGCCCCTCTTCCCGGCCCCAGGTCCCTAGTTCTTCCCTGGCACTCTGCCTCTGCGGGGGTGGGAGAGCTGCTGGGAAGTGTGGTCCACGGGAAAACGCGCGGTCCTCTGGGTGGCAGGGAGGGCTTCCCTTAACTCTGACACCAGCCCAGGAACCCGGTGAACCTGGCCTGATATCTCAAGGGGGGGGTGGCTCGTAGCCCGGAGGGATGGGCTTGAGGTGGGGCCTGCTTGCGCCTGCGCGGCCCCGCCTCTGGGCCCGAAACCACCCAGCCGCGGCTCGGACAAAAGCCATCTCCTGGGGGCCTCCCCCCTGTTCTTCCATCCGTAAAGGGGGACCCCTTTACGGATGGAAGAACAGGGGGATCTTCGCAGTGATGGGGACGGGACGGAGGGGTCTGCGGGTTTGCCGCCTCGTAGGCCAGTTGCTCGCACCCCGGCCCCATGTGTCCCAGCTCCATGGAGGAGGTGGGCTGCTTATGGCGGGATGCAGGCGTCCTGCGGGAGTCAGGGGATGGCGTGGGCCCTCCCCGGACAAGAGAGGGCGCCTGGGACCAGAGAGAGCACCCGGGAAAATGCCCAGCCCTGGCCCCCGTGGCTCCAGTGGCCTCCCCAGGCTCCTGCCGCGGGGCCTGGTCACGCTCACCTGGGCCCAGGTTCTCCGCAGGTGAATGCCTTTTGCGCACACCAAGGACCACAGGCCGCGGATCCCTTCACGGGGAGGGGGGGTTCGAGCTCTGTGGGACCCAGGTCGCATCCCACACAGTCCCTTCTCTCAAAGTTCAGCCCAGACTTCAGAGAGTATAAGCGTCTCGGTGCAGATTTGCCGCCTCGGGGCAGGGTGGGGCCGTTTGAGCCAAGAAAGACTCTCAGCCCCCCGGGCAGGTCACAGGCCCGAGACCCCCCGGGAGACCGGGTCCCAGGGCGTGGGTCCCGCCTCCCCGGGCCCGCCCCACCTGGCCCGGAACCGTGGCCGGCCCCTGTTCCCGGCCCCAGGTCCCTGGTTCTTCCCTGGCACTCTGCCTCTGGCGGGGTGGGAGACGGGCTGGCAAGTGGGGTCCACGGGAAAAGGATCGGACCTCTGGGTGGCGGGGAGAGCTCCCAGTTCCACGGACACGACCCCAGGGACCCTGTGAAGCAGGCCTGATATGTCCAGGGTGGGCCCCATTGCCCCTAGGGAGGCTTCTGGTGGGGCTGCCTGCCCTGAGCCTGCCGGGTACCGCGTCTTGGCCCGAAACTGGCCAGTCGCGGCTCTAAGAAAAGCCATCTCCTGGGGGCCTCCCCCCTGTCCTTCGCAGTTGGGCGGTCGGGACGGAGGGGTCTGCGCGTTTCCAGCCACTTAGCCCAGTGACCCGCAGCCCGGCCCCAGAGTTCCAAGCTCCACGGAGGCAGGGGGCCTCTTATCACGGGAAGCAGGTGTCTCGCGGGGCTCAAGGGATGGCGTGGGCACGCTCTAGGCGAGAGATGTTGCCCGTGCCCCGAGAGAGCCCCGGGGAGAGCCCGAGGCCTGGCCGCAGAGGCTGCCATTGCCTCCCCGGGCTCCTACCATGGGGCCTGGCCCTGCTCGCCCGAGGCCCAGGTTCACCGCAGGTGAATGCCTTTTGCGGACGCCAAGGACAGGAGGCCGCCGATTCCCTCACAGAGGTGGGTTTCCGAGCTCTGGGGGACTGAGGTCGCAGCGGTCACACTCCATTTTTGGGTGGTTCAGCAGAGACTGGAAGGTTGAAGCGGCTGGGTCCAAGTCTGCCGCCTTGTGGCAGGGTGGGGGCGTTGCAGGCGAAGCAAGGCTCTTAGCCTCCCAGGCGGGGCACAGGCCAGACTCCCCACGGGAGATCCGGTCCGTGGACGAGGGTCCCGCCCGCCCGCCCGGACCCGCTCCACCTGGCGCGGAACCGTGGCCGGCCCCTCTTCCCGGCCCCAGGTCCCTAGTTCTTCCCTGGCACTCTGCCTCTGCGGGGGTGGGAGAGCTGCTGGGAAGTGTGGTCCACGGGAAAACGCGCGGTCCTCTGGGTGGCAGGGAGGGCTTCCCTTAACTCTGACACCAGCCCAGGAACCCGGTGAACCTGGCCTGATATCTCAAGGGGGGGGTGGCTCGTAGCCCAGAGTGATGGGCTTGGGGTGGGGCCTGCTTGCGCCTGCGCGGCCCCGCCTCTGGGCCCGAAACCACCCAGCCGCGGCTCGGACAAAAGCCATCTCCTGGGGGCCTCCCCCCTGTTCTTCCATCCGTAAAGGGGGACCCCTTTACGGATGGAAGAACAGGGGGATCTTCGCTGTGGTGAGGACGGGACGGAGGGGTCTGCGGTTTTGCCGCCATGTAGGCCCGTTGCTCGCACCCAGGCCCCATGTGTCCCAGCTCCATGGAGGATGTGGGCCGCTTATGGCAGGATGCAGGCGTCCTGCGGGGGTGAAGGGACGCCGTGGGCACTCCCCGGGCGAGAGAGGGCGCCTGGGACCCGAGAGAGCACCCGGGAAAATGCCCAGCCCTGGCCCCCGTGGCTCCAGTGGCCTCCCCAGGCTCCTGCCGCGGGGCCTGGTCACGCTCACCTGGGCCCAGGTTCTCCGCAGGTGAATGCCTTTTGCGCACACCAAGGACCACAGGCCGCGGATCCCTTCACGGGGAGGGGGGGTTCGAGCTCTGTGGGACCCAGGTCGCATCCCACACAGTCCCTTCTCTCAAAGTTCAGCCCAGACTTCAGAGAGTATAAGCGTCTCGGTGCAGATTTGCCGCCTCGGGGCAGGGTGGGGCCGTTTGAGCCAAGAAAGACTCTCAGCCCCCCGGGCAGGTCACAGGCCCGAGACCCCCCGGGAGACCGGGTCCCAGGGCGTGGGTCCCGCCTCCCCGGGCCCGCCCCACCTGGCCCGGAACCGTGGCCGGCCCCTGTTCCCGGCCCCAGGTCCCTGGTTCTTCCCTGGCACTCTGCCTCTGGCGGGGTGGGAGACGGGCTGGCAAGTGGGGTCCACGGGAAAAGGATCGGACCTCTGGGTGGCGGGGAGAGCTCCCAGTTCCACGGACACGACCCCAGGGACCCTGTGAAGCAGGCCTGATATGTCCAGGGTGGGCCCCATTGCCCCTAGGGAGGCTTCTGGTGGGGCTGCCTGCCCTGAGCCTGCCGGGTACCGCGTCTTGGCCCGAAACTGGCCAGTCGCGGCTCTAAGAAAAGCCATCTCCTGGGGGCCTCCCCCCTGTCCTTCGCAGTTGGGCGGTCGGGACGGAGGGGTCTGCGCGTTTCCAGCCACTTAGCCCAGTGACCCGCAGCCCGGCCCCAGAGTTCCAAGCTCCACGGAGGCAGGGGGCCTCTTATCACGGGAAGCAGGTGTCTCGCGGGGCTCAAGGGATGGCGTGGGCACGCTCTAGGCGAGAGATGTTGCCCGTGCCCCGAGAGAGCCCCGGGGAGAGCCCGAGGCCTGGCCGCAGAGGCTGCCATTGCCTCCCCGGGCTCCTACCATGGGGCCTGGCCCTGCTCGCCCGAGGCCCAGGTTCACCGCAGGTGAATGCCTTTTGCGGACGCCAAGGACAGGAGGCCGCCGATTCCCTCACAGAGGTGGGTTTCCGAGCTCTGGGGGACTGAGGTCGCAGCGGTCACACTCCATTTTTGGGTGGTTCAGCAGAGACTGGAAGGTTGAAGCGGCTGGGTCCAAGTCTGCCGCCTTGTGGCAGGGTGGGGGCGTTGCAGGCGAAGCAAGGCTCTTAGCCTCCCAGGCGGGGCACAGGCCAGACTCCCCACGGGAGAACCGGTCCGTGGACGAGGGTCCCGCCCGCCCGCCCGGACCCGCTCCACCTGGCGCGGAACCGTGGCCGGCCCCTCTTCCCGGCCCCAGGTCCCTAGTTCTTCCCTGGCACTCTGCCTCTGCGGGGGTGGGAGAGCTGCTGGGAAGTGTGGTCCACGGGAAAACGCGCGGTCCTCTGGGTGGCAGGGAGGGCTTCCCTTAACTCTGACACCAGCCCAGGAACCCGGTGAACCTGGCCTGATATCTCAAGGGGGGGGTGGCTCGTAGCCCGGAGGGATGGGCTTGAGGTGGGGCCTGCTTGCGCCTGCGCGGCCCCGCCTCTGGGCCCGAAACCACCCAGCCGCGGCTCGGACAAAAGCCATCTCCTGGGGGCCTCCCCCCTGTTCTTCCATCCGTAAAGGGGGACCCCTTTACGGA
This sequence comes from Desmodus rotundus, assembly GCF_022682495.2. NCBI lineage: Eukaryota > Metazoa > Chordata > Mammalia > Chiroptera > Phyllostomidae > Desmodus > Desmodus rotundus. The sequence continues at coordinate 23,415 of NW_026527505.1, forward strand.
TGGAAGAACAGGGGGATCTTCGCAGTGATGGGGACGGGACGGAGGGGTCTGCGGGTTTGCCGCCTCGTAGGCCAGTTGCTCGCACCCCGGCCCCATGTGTCCCAGCTCCATGGAGGAGGTGGGCTGCTTATGGCGGGATGCAGGCGTCCTGCGGGAGTCAGGGGATGGCGTGGGCCCTCCCCGGACAAGAGAGGGCGCCTGGGACCAGAGAGAGCACCCGGGAAAATGCCCAGCCCTGGCCCCCGTGGCTCCAGTGGCCTCCCCAGGCTCCTGCCGCGGGGCCTGGTCACGCTCACCTGGGCCCAGGTTCTCCGCAGGTGAATGCCTTTTGCGCACACCAAGGACCACAGGCCGCGGATCCCTTCACGGGGAGGGGGGGTTCGAGCTCTGTGGGACCCAGGTCGCATCCCACACAGTCCCTTCTCTCAAAGTTCAGCCCAGACTTCAGAGAGTATAAGCGTCTCGGTGCAGATTTGCCGCCTCGGGGCAGGGTGGGGCCGTTTGAGCCAAGAAAGACTCTCAGCCCCCCGGGCAGGTCACAGGCCCGAGACCCCCCGGGAGACCGGGTCCCAGGGCGTGGGTCCCGCCTCCCCGGGCCCGCCCCACCTGGCCCGGAACCGTGGCCGGCCCCTGTTCCCGGCCCCAGGTCCCTGGTTCTTCCCTGGCACTCTGCCTCTGGCGGGGTGGGAGACGGGCTGGCAAGTGGGGTCCACGGGAAAAGGATCGGACCTCTGGGTGGCGGGGAGAGCTCCCAGTTCCACGGACACGACCCCAGGGACCCTGTGAAGCAGGCCTGATATGTCCAGGGTGGGCCCCATTGCCCCTAGGGAGGCTTCTGGTGGGGCTGCCTGCCCTGAGCCTGCCGGGGTACCGCGTCTTGGCCCGAAACTGGCCAGTCGCGGCTCTAAGAAAAGCCATCTCCTGGGGGCCTCCCCCCTGTCCTTCGCAGTTGGGCGGTCGGGACGGAGGGGTCTGCGCGTTTCCAGCCACTTAGCCCAGTGACCCGCAGCCCGGCCCCAGAGTTCCAAGCTCCACGGAGGCAGGGGGCCTCTTATCACGGGAAGCAGGTGTCTCGCGGGGCTCAGGGGATGGCGTGGGCACGCTCTAGGCGAGAGATGTTGCCCGTGCCCCGAGAGAGCCCCGGGGAGAGCCCGAGGCCTGGCCGCAGAGGCTGCCATTGCCTCCCCGGGCTCCTACCATGGGGCCTGGCCCTGCTCGCCCGAGGCCCAGGTTCACCGCAGGTGAATGCCTTTTGCGGACGCCAAGGACAGGAGGCCGCCGATTCCCTCACAGAGGTGGGTTTCCGAGCTCTGGGGGACTGAGGTCGCAGCGGTCACACTCCATTTTTGGGTGGTTCAGCAGAGACTGGAAGGTTGAAGCGGCTGGGTCCAAGTCTGCCGCCTTGTGGCAGGGTGGGGGCGTTGCAGGCGAAGCAAGGCTCTTAGCCTCCCAGGCGGGGCACAGGCCAGACTCCCCACGGGAGATCCGGTCCGTGGACGAGGGTCCCGCCCGCCCGCCCGGACCCGCTCCACCTGGCGCGGAACCGTGGCCGGCCCCTCTTCCCGGCCCCAGGTCCCTAGTTCTTCCCTGGCACTCTGCCTCTGCGGGGGTGGGAGAGCTGCTGGGAAGTGTGGTCCACGGGAAAACGCGCGGTCCTCTGGGTGGCAGGGAGGGCTTCCCTTAACTCTGACACCAGCCCAGGAACCCGGTGAACCTGGCCTGATATCTCAAGGGGGGGGTGGCTCGTAGCCCAGAGTGATGGGCTTGGGGTGGGGCCTGCTTGCGCCTGCGCGGCCCCGCCTCTGGGCCCGAAACCACCCAGCCGCGGCTCGGACAAAAGCCATCTCCTGGGGGCCTCCCCCCTGTTCTTCCATCCGTAAAGGGGGACCCCTTTACGGATGGAAGAACAGGGGGATCTTCGCTGTGGTGAGGACGGGACGGAGGGGTCTGCGGTTTTGCCGCCATGTAGGCCCGTTGCTCGCACCCAGGCCCCATGTGTCCCAGCTCCATGGAGGATGTGGGCCGCTTATGGCAGGATGCAGGCGTCCTGCGGGGGTGAAGGGACGCCGTGGGCACTCCCCGGGCGAGAGAGGGCGCCTGGGACCCGAGAGAGCACCCGGGAAAATGCCCAGCCCTGGCCCCCGTGGCTCCAGTGGCCTCCCCAGGCTCCTGCCGCGGGGCCTGGTCACGCTCACCTGGGCCCAGGTTCTCCGCAGGTGAATGCCTTTTGCGCACACCAAGGACCACAGGCCGCGGATCCCTTCACGGGGAGGGGGGGTTCGAGCTCTGTGGGACCCAGGTCGCATCCCACACAGTCCCTTCTCTCAAAGTTCAGCCCAGACTTCAGAGAGTATAAGCGTCTCGGTGCAGATTTGCCGCCTCGGGGCAGGGTGGGGCCGTTTGAGCCAAGAAAGACTCTCAGCCCCCCGGGCAGGTCACAGGCCCGAGACCCCCCGGGAGACCGGGTCCCAGGGCGTGGGTCCCGCCTCCCCGGGCCCGCCCCACCTGGCCCGGAACCGTGGCCGGCCCCTGTTCCCGGCCCCAGGTCCCTGGTTCTTCCCTGGCACTCTGCCTCTGGCGGGGTGGGAGACGGGCTGGCAAGTGGGGTCCACGGGAAAAGGATCGGACCTCTGGGTGGCGGGGAGAGCTCCCAGTTCCACGGACACGACCCCAGGGACCCTGTGAAGCAGGCCTGATATGTCCAGGGTGGGCCCCATTGCCCCTAGGGAGGCTTCTGGTGGGGCTGCCTGCCCTGAGCCTGCCGGGTACCGCGTCTTGGCCCGAAACTGGCCAGTCGCGGCTCTAAGAAAAGCCATCTCCTGGGGGCCTCCCCCCTGTCCTTCGCAGTTGGGCGGTCGGGACGGAGGGGTCTGCGCGTTTCCAGCCACTTAGCCCAGTGACCCGCAGCCCGGCCCCAGAGTTCCAAGCTCCACGGAGGCAGGGGGCCTCTTATCACGGGAAGCAGGTGTCTCGCGGGGCTCAAGGGATGGCGTGGGCACGCTCTAGGCGAGAGATGTTGCCCGTGCCCCGAGAGAGCCCCGGGGAGAGCCCGAGGCCTGGCCGCAGAGGCTGCCATTGCCTCCCCGGGCTCCTACCATGGGGCCTGGCCCTGCTCGCCCGAGGCCCAGGTTCACCGCAGGTGAATGCCTTTTGCGGACGCCAAGGACAGGAGGCCGCCGATTCCCTCACAGAGGTGGGTTTCCGAGCTCTGGGGGACTGAGGTCGCAGCGGTCACACTCCATTTTTGGGTGGTTCAGCAGAGACTGGAAGGTTGAAGCGGCTGGGTCCAAGTCTGCCGCCTTGTGGCAGGGTGGGGGCGTTGCAGGCGAAGCAAGGCTCTTAGCCTCCCAGGCGGGGCACAGGCCAGACTCCCCACGGGAGATCCGGTCCGTGGACGAGGGTCCCGCCCGCCCGCCCGGACCCGCTCCACCTGGCGCGGAACCGTGGCCGGCCCCTCTTCCCGGCCCCAGGTCCCTAGTTCTTCCCTGGCACTCTGCCTCTGCGGGGGTGGGAGAGCTGCTGGGAAGTGTGGTCCACGGGAAAACGCGCGGTCCTCTGGGTGGCAGGGAGGGCTTCCCTTAACTCTGACACCAGCCCAGGAACCCGGTGAACCTGGCCTGATATCTCAAGGGGGGGGTGGCTCGTAGCCCAGAGTGATGGGCTTGGGGTGGGGCCTGCTTGCGCCTGCGCGGCCCCGCCTCTGGGCCCGAAACCACCCAGCCGCGGCTCGGACAAAAGCCATCTCCTGGGGGCCTCCCCCCTGTTCTTCCATCCGTAAAGGGGGACCCCTTTACGGATGGAAGAACAGGGGGATCTTCGCTGTGGTGAGGACGGGACGGAGGGGTCTGCGGTTTTGCCGCCATGTAGGCCCGTTGCTCGCACCCAGGCCCCATGTGTCCCAGCTCCATGGAGGATGTGGGCCGCTTATGGCAGGATGCAGGCGTCCTGCGGGGGTGAAGGGACGCCGTGGGCACTCCCCGGGCGAGAGAGGGCGCCTGGGACCCGAGAGAGCACCCGGGAAAATGCCCCAGCCCTGGCCCCCGTGGCTCCAGTGGCCTCCCCAGGCTCCTGCCGCGGGGCCTGGTCACGCTCACCTGGGCCCAGGTTCTCCGCAGGTGAATGCCTTTTGCGCACACCAAGGACCACAGGCCGCGGATCCCTTCACGGGGAGGGGGGGTTCGAGCTCTGTGGGACCCAGGTCGCATCCCACACAGTCCCTTCTCTCAAAGTTCAGCCCAGACTTCAGAGAGTATAAGCGTCTCGGTGCAGATTTGCCGCCTCGGGGCAGGGGTGGGGCCGTTTGAGCCAAGAAAGACTCTCAGCCCCCCGGGCAGGTCACAGGCCCGAGACCCCCCGGGAGACCGGGTCCCAGGGCGTGGGTCCCGCCTCCCCGGGCCCGCCCCACCTGGCCCGGAACCGTGGCCCGGCCCCTGTTCCCGGCCCCAGGTCCCTGGTTCTTCCCTGGCACTCTGCCTCTGGCGGGGTGGGAGACGGGCTGGCAAGTGGGGTCCACGGGAAAAGGATCGGACCTCTGGGTGGCGGGGGAGAGCTCCCAGTTCCACGGACACGACCCCAGGGACCCTGTGAAGCAGGCCTGATATGTCCAGGGTGGGCCCCATTGCCCCTAGGGAGGCTTCTGGTGGGGCTGCCTGCCCTGAGCCTGCCGGGGTACCGCGTCTTGGCCCGAACTGGCCAGTCGCGGCTCTAAGAAAAGCCATCTCCTGGGGGCCTCCCCCCTGTCCTTCGCAGTTGGGCGGTCGGGACGGAGGGGGTCTGCGCGTTTCCAGCCACTTAGCCCAGTGACCCGCAGCCCGGCCCCAGAGTTCCAAGCTCCACGGAGGCAGGGGGCCTCTTATCACGGGAAGCAGGTGTCTCGCGGGGCTCAAGGGATGGCGTGGGCACGCTCTAGGCGAGAGATGTTGCCCGTGCCCCGAGAGAGCCCCGGGGAGAGCCCGAGGCCTGGCCGCAGAGGCTGCCATTGCCTCCCCGGGCTCCTACCATGGGGCCTGGCCCTGCTCGCCCGAGGCCCAGGTTCACCGCAGGTGAATGCCTTTTGCGGACGCCAAGGACAGGAGGCCGCCGATTCCCTCACAGAGGTGGGTTTCCGAGCTCTGGGGGACTGAGGTCGCAGCGGTCACACTCCATTTTTGGGTGGTTCAGCAGAGACTGGAAGGTTGAAGCGGCTGGGTCCAAGTCTGCCGCCTTGTGGCAGGGGTGGGGGCGTTGCAGGCGAAGCAAGGCTCTTAGCCTCCCAGGCGGGGCACAGGCCAGACTCCCCACGGGAGAACCGGTCCGTGGACGAGGGTCCCGCCCGCCCGCCCGGACCCGCTCCACCTGGCGCGGAACCGTGGCCGGCCCCTCTTCCCGGCCCCAGGTCCCTAGTTCTTCCCTGGCACTCTGCCTCTGCGGGGGTGGGAGAGCTGCTGGGAAGTGTGGTCCACGGGAAAACGCGCGGTCCTCTGGGTGGCAGGGAGGGCTTCCCTTAACTCTGACACCAGCCCAGGAACCCGGTGAACCTGGCCTGATATCTCAAGGGGGGGGGTGGCTCGTAGCCCGGAGGGATGGGCTTGAGGTGGGGCCTGCTTGCGCTCTGCGCGGCCCCGCCTCTGGGCCCGAAACCACCCAGCCCGCGGCTCGGACAAAAGCCATCTCCTGGGGGCCTCCCCCCTGTTCTTCCATCCGTAAAGGGGGACCCCTTTACGGATGGAAGAACAGGGGGATCTTCGCAGTGATGGGGACGGGACGGAGGGGTCTGCGGGGTTTGCCGCCTCGTAGGCCAGTTGCTCGCACCCCGGCCCCATGTGTCCCAGCTCCATGGAGGAGGTGGGCTGCTTATGGCGGGATGCAGGCGTCCTGCGGGAGTCAGGGGATGGCGTGGGCCCTCCCCGGACAAGAGAGGGCGCCTGGGACCAGAGAGAGCACCCGGGAAAAATGCCCAGCCCTGGCCCCCGTGGCTCCAGTGGCCTCCCCAGGCTCCTGCCGCGGGGCCTGGTCACGCTCACCTGGGCCCAGGTTCTCCGCAGGTGAATGCCTTTTGCGCACACCAAGGACCACAGGCCGCGGATCCCTTCACGGGGAGGGGGGGTTCGAGCTCTGTGGGACCCAGGTCGCATCCCACACAGTCCCTTCTCTCAAAGTTCAGCCCAGACTTCAGAGAGTATAAGCGTCTCGGTGCAGATTTGCCGCCTCGGGGCAGGGTGGGGCCGTTTGAGCCAAGAAAGACTCTCAGCCCCCCGGGCAGGTCACAGGCCCGAGACCCCCCGGGAGACCGGGTCCCAGGGCGTGGGTCCGGCCTCCCCGGGCCCGCCCCACCTGGCCCGGAACCGTGGCCGGCCCCTGTTCCCGGCCCCAGGTCCCTGGTTCTTCCCTGGCACTCTGCCTCTGGCGGGGGTGGGAGACGGGCTGGCAAGTGGGGGTCCACGGGGAAAAGGATCGGACCTTCTGGGTGGCGGGGAGAGCTCCCAGTTCCACGGACACGACCCCAGGGACCCTGTGAAGCAGGCCTGATATGTCCAGGGTGGGCCCCATTGCCCCTAGGGAGGCTTCTGGTGGGGCTGCCTGCCCTGAGCCTGCCGGGGTACCGCGTCTTGGCCCGAAACTGGCCAGTCGCGGCTCTAAGAAAAGCCATCTCCTGGGGGCCTCCCCCCTGTCCTTCGCAGTTGGGCGGTCGGGACGGAGGGGTCTGCGCGTTTCCAGCCACTTAGCCCAGTGACCCGCAGCCCGGCCCCAGAGTTCCAAGCTCCACGGAGGCAGGGGGCCTCTTATCACGGGAAGCAGGTGTCTCGCGGGGCTCAAGGGATGGCGTGGGCACGCTCTAGGCGAGAGATGTTGCCCGTGTCCCGAGAGAGCCCCGGGGAGAGCCCGAGGCCTGGCCGCAGAGGCTGCCATTGCCTCCCCGGGCTCCTACCATGGGGCCTGGCCCTGCTCGCCCGAGGCCCAGGTTCACCGCAGGTGAATGCTTTTGCGGACGCCAAGGACAGGAGGCCGCCGATTCCCTCACAGAGGTGGGTTTCCGAGCTCTGGGGGACTGAGGTCGCAGCGGTCACACTCCATTTTTGGGTGGTTCAGCAGAGACTGGAAGGTTTGAAGCGGCTGGGTCCAAGTCTGCCGCCTTGTGGCAGGGTGGGGGCGTTGCAGGCGAAGCAAGGCTCTTAGCCTCCAGGCGGGGCACAGGCCAGACTCCCCACGGGAGATCCGGTCCGTGGACGAGGGTCCCGCCCGCCCCGCCCGGACCCGCTCCACCTGGCGCGGAACCGTGGCCGGCCCCTCTTCCCGGCCCCAGGTCCTAGTTCTTCCCTGGCACTCTGCCTCTGCGGGGGTGGGAGAGCTGCTGGGAAGTGTGGTCCACGGGAAAACGCGCGGTCCTCTGGGTGGCAGGGAGGGCTTCCCTTAACTCTGACACCAGCCCAGGAACCCGGTGAACCTGGCCTGATATCTCAAGGGGGGGGGTGGCTCGTAGCCCAGAGTGATGGGCTTGGGGTGGGGCCTGCTTGCGCCTGCGCGGCCCCCGCCTCTGGGCCCGAAACCACCCAGCCGCGGCTCGGACAAAAGCCATCTCCTGGGGGCCTCCCCCCTGTTCTTCCATCCGTAAAGGGGGACCCCTTTACGGATGGAAGAACAGGGGGATCTTCGCTGTGGTGAGGACGGGACGGAGGGGGTCTGCGGTTTTGCCGCCATGTAGGCCCGTTGCTCGCACCCAGGCCCCATGTGTCCCAGCTCCATGGAGGATGTGGGCCGCTTATGGCAGGATGCAGGCGTCCTGCGGGGGTGAAGGGACGCCGTGGGCACTCCCCGGGCGAGAGAGGGGCGCCTGGGACCCGAGAGAGCACCCGGGGAAAATGCCCAGCCTGGCCCCCGTGGCTCCAGTGGCCTCCCCAGGCTCTGCCGCGGGGCCTGGTCACGCTCACCTGGGCCCAGGTTCTCCGCAGGTGAATGCCTTTTGCGCACACCAAGGACCACAGGCCGCGGATCCCTTCACGGGGAGGGGGGGGTTCGAGCTCTGTGGGACCCAGGTCGCATCCCACACAGTCCCTTCTCTCAAAGTTCAGCCAGACTTCAGAGAGTATAAGCGTCTCGGTGCAGATTTGCCGCCTCGGGGCAGGGTGGGGCCGTTTGAGCCAAGAAAGACTCTCAGCCCCCCGGGCAGGTCACAGGCCCGAGACCCCCCGGGAGACCGGGTCCCAGGGCGTGGGTCCCGCCTCCCCGGGCCCGCCCCACCTGGCCCGGAACCGTGGCCGGCCCCTGTTCCCGGCCCCAGGTCCCTGGTTCTTCCCTGGCACTCTGCCTCTGGCGGGGGGTGGGAGACGGGCTGGCAAGTGGGGTCCACGGGAAAAGGATCGGACCTCTGGGTGGCGGGGAGAGCTCCCAGTTCCACGGACACGACCCCAGGGACCCTGTGAAGCAGGCCTGATATGTCCAGGGTGGGCCCCATTGCCCCTAGGGAGGCTTCTGGTGGGGCTGCCTGCCCTGAGCCTGCCGGGTACCGCGTCTTGGCCCGAAACTGGCCAGTCGCGGCTCTAAGAAAAGCCATCTCCTGGGGGCCTCCCCCCTGTCCTTCGCAGTTGGGCGGTCGGGACGGAGGGGTCTGCGCGTTTCAGCCACTTAGGCCCAGTGACCCGCAGCCCGGCCCCAGAGTTCCAAGCTCCACGGAGGCAGGGGGCCTCTTATCACGGGAAGCAGGTGTCTCGCGGGGCTCAAGGGATGGCGTGGGCACGCTCTAGGCGAGAGATGTTGCCCGTGTCCCGAGAGAGCCCCGGGGAGAGCCCGAGGCCTGGCCGCAGAGGCTGCCATTGCCTCCCCGGGCTCCTACCATGGGGCCTGGCCCTGCTCGCCCGAGGCCCAGGTTCACCGCAGGTGAATGCCTTTTGCGGACGCCAAGGACAGGAGGCCGCCGATTCCCTCACAGAGGTGGGTTTCCGAGCTCTGGGGGACTGAGGTCGCAGCGGTCACACTCCATTTTTGGGTTGGTTCAGCAGAGACTGGAAGGTTGAAGCGGCTGGGTCCAAGTCTGCCGCCTTGTGGCAGGGTGGGGGCGTTGCAGGCGAAGCAAGGCTCTTAGCCTCCAGGCGGGGCACAGGCCAGACTCCCCACGGGGAGAACCGGTCCGTGGACGAGGGTCCCGCCCGCCCGCCCCGGACCCGCTCCACCTGGCGCGGAACCGTGGCCGGCCCCTCTTCCCGGCCCCAGGTCCCTAGTTCTTCCCTGGCACTCTGCCTCTGCGGGGGTGGGAGAGCCTGCTGGGAAGTGTGGTCCACGGGGAAAACGCGCGGTCCTCTGGGTGGCAGGGAGGGCTTCCCTTAACTCTGACACCAGCCAGGAACCCGGTGAACCTGGCCTGATATCTCAAGGGGGGGTGGCTCGTAGCCCGGAGGGATGGGCTTGAGGTGGGGCCTGCTTGCGCCTGCGCGGGCCCCGCTTCTGGGCCCGAAACCACCCAGCCGCGGCTCGGACAAAAGCCATCTCCTGGGGGCCTCCCCCCTGTTCTTCCATACCGTAAAGGTGACCCCTTTACGAATGGAAGAACAGGGGATCTTCGCTGTTGGTGAGGACTGGACGGAGGGGTCTGCTGTTTTGCCGCCATGTAGGCCCGTTGCTCGCACCCAGGCCCCATTGTGTCCCAGCTCCATGGAGGATGTGGGCCGCTTATGGCAGGATGCAGGCGTCCTGCGGGGGTGAAGGGACGCCGTGGGCACTCCCCGGGCGAGAGAGGGCGCCTGGGACCCGAGAGAGCACCCGGGGGAAAATGCCCAGGCCTGGCCCCCGTGGCTCCAGTGGCCTCCCCAGGCTCCTGCCGCGGGGCCTGGTCACGCTCACCTGGGCCCAGGTTCTCCGCAGGTGAATGCCTTTTGCGCACACCAAGGACCACAGGCCGCGGATCCCTTCACGGGGAGGGGGGGGTTCGAGCTCTGTGGGACCCAGGTCGCATCCCACACAGTCCCTTCTCTCAAAGTT